>NC_064816.1:137455971-137755971 GCF_023721935.1 Panthera uncia | reverse complement strand
CCTGGCTATGAGATGCAGGATGTCCATTTATCATTCTAAGTCAGTCTATAGGTTTACCCTTATAAGAGCCATGCTGCTCCAATGACCAGCACTACTATCTTTGGAGGAAATTAAGAAAAAGGAATTTTGAAGATGATGGTATCAGTATAATATTGTGAAGATCAACTGAAATGATTTATAACTCTTGATATGGTGCTAGTCCATTTTAAAATTTAAAAATGGTAGCTATTATGATGAGGAGGAGGAGAAAGAAGGAGAGAGTGATATTGATGAGGATCTCTATTGCATAGCACATGATATTTCTGTACCTGGAAAGAGGTACACCTCTGATTATGAGCTCATTTGCAGGGCCATTTTGACAGATGTACCTAGACCAGTGAATAATTATCACTTTCTATGATAGAATGTCATCTCCACCCAGCACTCAGTTTCTTTTAAATATATTTTATCCCCGAGCAATGCATAATGTAACTTAGACCATATTTACCAGTTAATTTTTAAAAAGGTTGTCCCTTCAAAACTTCTCCCGATTCTTTATTATACAAGCAATAGAAGTTCTCTCTTGTCCTTAATTCCCTCCACAATATTAAAGTTATTTCAAAAACTGTCAATTGCTCTTCTGTAAGTATATGGTTGTTAAACAATGTCATCACCTATACGCACAAATCCTTCTGTTTAAATTCAGTGAAATACTCATAAAAAAATCTTCAAGGGAGAGAAGGAAAAGGGAGATTTTACATGTGATTTATTTTTCCTAAAGACAACTTCTATTGATCTTCATTGGCTTTTTACTACACTAGACCGTTTTGTCTTTATATCTTTGCTACTTGAAAGCATTCAAATATTTTGCCAGGTGTAATTTCCAATTGTCTTAAATAAATACTGATCTTCCTTCCTCAGGGAGGAGTGACTGGTAACAAAACAACACAATAATTGACCAGTAGTTTTTATTTTTGGTACTTAAACTTCTTCTGGTTCTCTGAAGGTGTTCTGAGACTGCCATTTCTATAAGGAAAATACATTTGAAATTCCTTTCATGACAAAAAATAAACAGACATGGGTAGAGGATTTTAATGAATCTTCAATAGCAGAAGTTTGGAAGCTTTTTTGTTGTGCCTCCTCTATCCCACATCACAAACATGATATGTATAACAATTCGATCATGTATTCAGAACAAAAGCGATTTTTCCTCTTTGTAAGAAATGTTATATGTCTTTATTTCTCTCTTTTTAAGCTTCCATTTATTTCTTAGTACACCCTTTCTCTGACTGTAAGGGAATGAGTGAAAATGGCATATATTTTATATGTTTCATACTTTTCCTCAAGCAATGCTGTTTTGGTACAACTGCAAAGTCAATACCTTAGAGCTACAAAAGCTGAATGGTTCTCCTGTGAATGGATTCTTCTGGCAACCTGCTATCTCCGGTGCTCTTGAGAGGAGTTGTTAAAAGGTGCATTCAGGCTGTAGGTGATGTAAACATAGAGAAGAATACATTTGAACTGGTATTACTATCTAAACTGTTCTAAGGATCTGCTCTCACAGTCAAGCTATCAAAGAGATGTTCAAATGTCAGAATGCTCCAAGATGTGGCCTCGGATTCCTTGCAAATACTTCTGTGCCTATCCCTCAGTGTGACTGGAAAAACTTGCTAGTGCCGCATCGTGTATGGCTTCAGTTTTGTGGATGACAAACTGGTTTTGTAGTTTTTTTTTAATTTTTATTATTTGAGAGAGAGAGAGAGAGTGCAAGCAGAAGAGAGAGAGGTGCAAGAGTGCGAGAGAGAGAGAGAGAGAGAGAGAGAGAGAGAGAGAGAGAGAATCTTAAGCAGACTCCAGGCACACTCAGCATGGAGTCTGACATGGATCTTAATCCCTTATGACCCTGGGATCATGACCTGAGCCAAAATCAAGAGCCGGATGCTCAACAGACTGAGCCACCCAGGTGCCCCAAGTGTATTTTTTTTAAAGAATTTTATTTGTAAGTAATCTGTACACCCAATGTGGAGCTTGAACTCACAACCCCGAGATCAAGAGTCACATGGTCTACTGACTGAGCTAGTCAGGCACCCTGGTTTTGGATTTTTGATGAGGAATGTACTACATCATAATTTGTCTTAATCCCCCCTTCTATTCATATATGATAATTTGAATTCCCTAAGTATATTAACTTTTTTATTAGTTGCAGAACTATCTTTTGAGTAAAATAAAAACCTTTCAGGTTGTCCTAATTTCTATAATGTTTTTCATGACTGTGAAGTCTGTTTTAAGAAAATATCAAGAAAAAGCTGTACTGTGAACATATGATACCCATTGCAGCTAAAGTCTTAATTTGAAGAGAGATAAGAGAGAAAAGTCCTTTTAACTGCAAAATCTAGGTCCACCAATTGAAGGAATTATGACAGTTATTTATTGTACTTCCTAAAACAAAAGGAGTAAAAATTAATTTTCAAGGTACTTTATTGATTCTTTGGCTGATACTTCCATACATATTTATTTCTGGAAAGCATTCTCTTGGCAGCTCCCTGGAGTTAGTGAAGTGAGACCACTTGTACTCCCTTTGGTATTCAAATATGATTTTAGGCAACTGCATTTTTTAGTCACCTAATTAAGTCCCTGGGTAAATTGATGAAAGAAATAAAGTTTTACCTGAATCTTTCTAAAGTAACTTGAATTTCCCCAGCTACCACTAGCCTGCGGTTACAAATGAAGTTACGTTTACCTTTAGACAATTATCTTCTCAGCTCATTCTCCTAACCAGCTCAACTCTAGGATTTTGTCACTAGAAAAATTTTCCTATCCATCCCACTCACAAGAATGATTGAGTATTCTCACACATTCCTTCGAACAAGGTCACTTAAATTTTTTTTTTAATTTATTTTGAGGGGGGCACACGAGCCCATGGGGGTGGGGCAGAAAGAGAAGGAGAGAGAGAATCCCAAGCAGACTCCATGCTCAGTGCAGAGTCCCATGCAGGGTTCCATTTCACAACCAGGAGATCCTGACCTGAATTGAAATCAAGAGTCAGACACCTAACCAACTGAGCCACCCAGGTGCTCCTAAACAAGGTCACTTTTAATAGAAACTACTGATATTTAACAAAAAAGCACTGCTGCCCTTCAGTGGGCATTCCTTCTTCCCAGGCTCACCACTGCTGTGCTTTCATTGACATTAAATCCTAGAGGGTTCTTTATTCTATACAGAGTGGAAAAATCATCCATCATATAGCACATTCTAATTCCCTGTCTCCCAGCTGGATAGAGAACTTCCTCCTTGCGGGTATCCTTTGGCCAAAGAATCCCATGCAAGTAGACATTTGTGGGGATGGATTCTACATCTGTAGACATGACTGACTCAAAATATATTCTCCATTTGAACCCTGTACTATCAGTTTCCAAGTTCTTTATAAAGTTTTCTTAAAAAATTTATAGACAGGATGGAAATCCCAAAGCTGAGAGACAAGGCCTCAAAAAGAGTATAGGTTAGTTTTAACATATTCTCATTTCATATCAACAATTAGGAGTATGTGGTCCTACTTGCCATTATAACACAGCATTCTATATCTCTTGATGGAAAGTCTTACCGATTCTATAAGCTGACCGGCCCTGCACTACCTCATCTAATCCTTATCGTTTTTATGTTGTGATCTATTTGTTCTCTTCCACCTGAGACTCTTTGAGCTTAAGGGATCCATTATACCCATTTTTGTTAACAACTTGTTGTGTGAGTTCTTATTTAAGCAAGATATAATTTTAATACTAAAAATATAATTAAAAATCAAGAAGCCCAGAGACATTAGGTAGGGAATATGAGTGCTAATATTTTCCATTGTTTATATCAAGAGTCATTCAATACCATCCAAAATGTATGTAAAAAGATAATTCTTACTTATGCTAAAAATTAGTTCAGCAAATGTGACAAGAAAAGAAAAGAAAAAAGAAAAGAAGAGAAAAGAAAACCCAAGAATAATTCAACACATATTTACTAAGGGCTTCTCTCTGTAAGGGTCTGTATTACATGACAAATGGCTTCAGAAATGGGTAATACAAGAGGCACTGTGGGGGCAGAATGGGTGTGGTTTCAACACCAGAGATGCTAGTGTTTTCTGTTCAGTTTTAGTCATATATTCTGATTATCATAAAAGAAAAGTGGAAAAATCTTGCTGTAACTTGATTTTTGGTTCTATTGAAAATGACCTTGTGAGGACACCACATTAATCATATTGGAAAGAAAGTGCTTCTTTTCTGTTTCAAAGCAGCTTAGAAAGCATGGAATTTTGTCTATCCTTTAAAGGTCTGCCTTTGTTTGGTTCATGCAAGAGCTGCACAGCTGTTTCAACTGAACCTTGATATAGAGTTTGCTGGAAAAAATTCCATTTGCTAAATCCAAGCAGGGTGATATTATTCCTCTACAATTATACAACAATTAGATATAGAGGTTTCTGTCAGCTTCAGGAGAACTGGCTCTGATGCACTAAAACCCCATGAGACAGTTCTGTAGGATTTTGGCATGATATTAACCTACAAAGACATTTGTCCTGCATCTTGCCTTTCTATATCCTCCCATTCTGGATCTCATCCCAGTCTTTGGATTTAAGCTACAAAAGTGTTCATTATCTTAAGGGAAATATAGGAAGTACAATGGAAAATGTGTTCTACTGATGTATTAAACTTTATTTTAGGTGTGTCTTGGGATTAAGAAAATCTTTCTGGGCCAAATTTTATATATATTCCTCCAGAAAAACTTAATGCGGTGTGGTCAATTATCAGGTGAATTTGATTAACTCATATGTAAAAGACAAGGAGATCCAAGTTTGTTTTGTTTATTTCTTAAATTTTTAGTAACTGTCATGAATGACTTTTACAACAAGGCTTTTTAGACACATGGTTTTTTATCCTGTGATTTTACTCTTTTATTCATAATTACATATTATAAAATTGGGATGTACCTTATTTACTTTCTCGTGAGATGCTCTTAACTCTTCCAAGTCTATGCTCTTCTAGAAGTGGCACAAGAATGGGTAGATGAAGCAGCATCACGTAAGTCTTCAAATTTAGGAAATTTCTAACAAAACAGGTACTCTTTGACATTATTTAAAATTCTGATTTCTTTTTTTAAGTAGAATTTTTAAGTTTATTTTTATTTGTTTTGAGAGAGAGACAGGGAAGGCCAGAGCCAGGGGAAGGGCAGAGAGAGAGAGTCCCAGGCAGGCTCCCTGCTGTGCTGTCAGCATGAAGCCTTCCCCACGAGGTGCTCCATCGAATTGTGACATCATGACCTGAGCAGAAACCAAAGTTAGATGCTTAACTGACTGAGCCACCCAGGCACCCCTTAAATAGAATTTGTGAAGTGTATTTAGTTTGTAAAGTAAAAATTAAAAAATTAGAGAAGAGTTGGACATGTTTTTTTTTCTCCCTACGCCATGCTCCTTATTTATTTTCATATTATCTAAAAGTTTACTTAGGAGTATGTTTCAGCTACTTGGAAAATAATTTTCTGTATGCACTAGGACTGCATGCCTGATGTTAAGCTTGCTGTGCTGGCCAGTAAGAATTATTTGAAGACACAGATGATGGTTACTTCTTAAGCCTTACCTCACTTTTGTGCCCCATTTTACTTGTAGAAAAGTCACCTGACAAGTGTGGAGAATCAGGACAGAGAGAGGAAGGTGATGAATAAAGGTTATAATTAAGAAGCCAAAAATCCAGGAAAATATCTTTTTATTGTCTTTATTCTAAAACCTTTTTATTTTTCAATTGAGCTCAGATAAAACTTTTGTACTTGGCATTATATACACTAGTCTCTTACTTTATTCAAATTAGAAATACCAATTAGTAAAATGCACAATGAAATATTCATTTTTTAATTGTGTGCATATTTTTAGTAAATGAAAATGTATTATTTAGATAACACTTTTGAGGCACAAGTCAGGTATTTCACTTAAACTTAGAATAATTGTAACAGGCATAAGTTTAAAACTTCTGGTGATAGGTCATTTTCTTCTCCAACCTTGATGTTTCCAATCCTCTCCAATTTTGTTTTAGTTTATGTAACTTTGGGAAAGAACTTCTACGGTCTAACTTCCAGATTGTCATCTATATGACCGGTGCACACCAGTGCTTGGGTTAAGTCCAGCATTTCAACAAGCTCAGGGATTACAAATCAGTTTTCATGAAGAACTCTACAGACATCATGGAAGAACTAAGGAACATATTTCAAGTATCCCTAACTTGAAAGTACTGAGATTATTGGTTGTACTGGTAAAAAAGATCCATCATTCTCTACCATTTTTAGCCTCTCAGTGTGGTTGTGTTTTTGAACTTTCCTTAATTGAGATAATTGTAATATATGTGGATAGGTTATTTTTATAACATTTCTTCTCGAACCAGGATTATATAATATAGTCAGGCATCCATGACTTTAAGAGATTCCCTAGTTTTCTAGTTTATGGCCTATGAGTATTAAGTCCAAAGGGGCCACAATTTAATAATGCTTAAAAATTAGTATTAGGGACATTTTATATATATGGTGACTATTTTGAGTATGGAAAACACAAAAGTAATCCATCACTTGTTATTACTATCTATATCCATGAGGATAAGATAAAACTGTGGATATCCTATAATTAAGACTGGTATTCTTCTTTACTGTATAATCCAGTAATTCCATCACTGGGTATTTACCCAAAGAAAATGAGAGCACTAACTTGAAAAGATGTATGCATCCCTATGTTTATCATAGAATTGTTTACAATAGCCAACTTATGGAAGTAACTCAAGTGTCCGTTGATGAAGGATAAAGTTGTGGTATATATATATACATACACATACCCACATACATACAATGGAATGTTACTCAGCCATAAAAAAGAACAAATAATGCTGAATGAAATAAGTTGGTCACAGAAAGACAAATTATCACTGGATTTCACTCCTATGTGTAACATGAGAAACAAATGAGCGAAGAAAGAAAAAAAAGAGACAAAAAAATTCTTAAATACAGAGAATAAACGGGTGGTTGCCAGATGGGAGGTAATTAGGGAGGTGGGTGAAATAGATAAAAAAAGGGATTAAAAGTACACTTAGCTTGATGAACACTGGGAAATGTATAGAATTGTGGAATCGCTATATTATACATTCGAAACTAATATAACACTGTATGTTAATTATGCTTGAAAAGAATAGTATTCTTCTTAATGATATAGTGTTTCAATTATGGTGTTTTGATATAAAATTGATATTTTACATATACCTCCTTTGTTTTAATTATGTATACATAAAAAGCAATCACAGATTTATCATAGGTAGTGGGTTTATTCTACTGATGGCATATAAAAAAAGGAAATCTTTTAAAATGACAAAAAACCCCAATACATTATAATCTATAATCCTTTTGGTTTTATTTTATTGTTTAGACTCAAGAAATAAAAGTTGTATTATCAATTAAAGATCACATATTCGTTTCCTTTTAGAGCATTTGTAATTATATAAAACCAGTGGCTCTTTATCGGCTTCTAAATGTGTTAATTTGTCAATGATAATTATCTTAACATAACACAGCCTACTTATTACAATCAAAATCTATGACTCCTAAAGGCACCTTTATAATGAGGACAGAGTGCATTAATTCTTCTACAAAGCTGTCTTTAGCCCAAAAGACATCAAAGCCAATAAAAACTAAAAGTAAGGGCAAGATAATCACAAAAGGAAAAAAAGAAAAGAACATCACTAATGTTGCTCATCTAGTAATTGTGACCATTCCACTGAGGCTGTGTATCAAATAATAGTCTTCCTGACATCATTCTATACCCAACAATGGATATCATTAAATAAATACATCTGTGACAGTTCCTTATAAAATCCTACAGAGAATTTTTTTTCCCGCATAACATCGAATATTCTATTACAGAACCATAAATACACTGTTTTCATGAACTGTATATCTGACCTTGAAAAATAAGGTCAGAATTCAAAGTTATTACACTTCAATTTCCTGAAAAAATGCCATGAAAATATATAGTCTCTTGTTACTGCCTGATTGTTAAATTTGATGGGAAAGTCATGAAAATAAATGCTGTATTGCATCACTAGAGCTTAAATAAATCTGCGTAGCTCTAAAAAAAACCACCCAGAAGCCAAAATGAGAGAAGTATGAGTAGAATAAGAAATTTTATTTGGTTTGCTTCTGATTTTCATTCGTTTCACAAGAATGGATGTTTGTGATGCAATTTCTGGACATATTTCATGTAAGGCATTGCTTGTGTTTGCTTAGAATAGAAATTAATGGAAGAATGGAAAGAAAAACTAGGTTCAGTGATTTGGTCTCAATTTAACTGTGTTAAGAGTCATAAGACACTGTGTAGTGTATATTTACATTTGTGCATATTATGTTGATTTTTGAACAAAATTATCTGCATGGTTATAATATGAATTTTTCTCTGATCATACTATCAGGAAAATTTTATCATATATCATGCTGTTTTATGTTATTCCCCCCCTTTATACAAGTGGGACCATATGTAATCTCAACAGACTCTGAAGAAGATGGAAAGTCTTCTACTCAAAAGTCTTTGGAAATCCTGTTAAAAGACTCCTATACCATGTACATAGATAACATACAAAATATGCAGAATGTATATGTTATGAATCCTAATAATAATTAATAATAAAGCAAACATCAATTTTAGAAATAAAACATTACCTTTTGTTCACGCCGTCCCTCAGGAGTACTCCTGCTTTTTCATTGTTTCCTTATCATTTACTTGCTGTAGTTATCAGTTGTCAAATATGCATATATCCTTAAACAATATTTTATCCAGTTTTACCTGTTTTTAAACCTGGTTTATACAATGTATGTTCTTAAGCAATTTATTTTTATTCAGGCAACAGTACTTTTCTAAAATCCATACATGTTATCTAATGTAGCTTTTTCTCGATCTTGATCAGTGCTATATAATTATATTCTACTGTGTGATTATGCTATAATTTATTTATACATTATTTTCTGATGGACATTTAGAAGGTTTCCAATTTCTTGGTATTCCAAACAATACTCCTATGAATATTTTCATACCTGTTTGGGCATAGGTGTGGACATTTTAAAAAGATCTATATCTGTTCAGTTTTGAAAGATAAAGTCAAATTGTTTCCCTTGTGTGTGAATCACTTTTTTTTTTTCTCCCAGCAGCTTCAAATCTTACTGCTTCAAATCTTAGCCAATGTTTGGTACTGAATGCATGGGTTACAGATCCTTTTAAAATGCAATCAACAGTAGAAGAAGGATTTATAGGGTTCCATATTCCACACTGCAACCCGCTTTAAAGACACTACCACTTGAAAAGGCTATGAAATATACCCCCATTCAAAACATATATGTATGTGAAGCTAGATTTTAATAACAAATTAAATACAGAAGTGGATACGAGAATCCAGCTGTCTCCTATTAAGCCAGACATTGAACAGATTTAAAAACAAATAAAACACAATATTAGTCTTCTCAGGGAGTTTATTTTGCTTTAAAAATGCAGTTTTTGTCATGAAATATGCAATGGATTTATATGTTTTTGAAAGGTAGTAAAATATGTTTTAGCCTATTTTCATAATAATAGTATATAACATATTTTTAATTAATAGGATATATTTAAGTTTACAGAATTTTGTTTTTAAATAAATTAATACATATTTTAAATATTTTTACAGTATTAACTTACAATGCTCTAAATATCAATAGATATAGCCCATGGAGACAAAAGCAGTTTTGGGTCTTTGATATTTTTTTGTTTTCTTTTTCTGAGTTTTTTTTTTTTTTGAAATAATTTACAAAACTAAAACCTATCAATTTTAGCCATATAATTTTGCCAAAATAGTACTGTTGTGTAATCATTATCACAATCAGGACACAGAACATTTCCATCACTCCCAAAAATTCTCTCAGCACTTTGCAATCATGCCTCCTCCAGCCATCCACCTTAGCAAACACTAATATGCTCTATATCCTATAGTTTGCCTTTTTTTAGAAGTTCATACAAATGGAATCATATAGTTTACAGTCTTTGCATCTGGTCCCTTTCACTTAGAATACTTTTGAAATTCTTCCATATTGTCGCATCTATTAATAGTTTTTATTGCTGAATAATGTTCTAGTGTTCAGATATATCATAACTTGATTATACATATGTCAGATCATGGGCAATTGAGTTTTTCCTAGTCTTTGGCTATTTAGAGTAATGTTCCCACATTCATGCACACATCTTTGTGTGAAAATATATTTTCCTCTCAGTTGAAAACCTAACAGTGGAATTTCTGGAACATATGGTAAGTAAATGTTTTAACATTATAAGAAATTTTGAAAACATTTTCCAAAGTGACTACACAATTTGTATTCTTTTAAAAACATTGTTTAATTTATTACTACTTTTTAAATTTAAATTTTAGTTAACCTACAGTGCAATATTGGTTTCAGGAGTAGAATTCAGTGATTCATCACTTACAACACTTGCTTCTCATCACAAGTGCCCTTCGTAGTACCCGTCACCAATCTAGTCCATCTCCCACCCATTTCCCACTCCATCAACCCATGGTTTGTTCTCTATCGTTAAGTCTCTTGTGGTTTGCTTCCTCTCTTCTCTTTTTTCCCTCCCTTCCCATAATGTTTATCTGCTTTTTTCTTAAATTCCACATATGAGTGAAATCATATGGTATTATCTTTCTCTGATTGACTTATTTCACTTAGCATTACATAGTCTAGCTCTATCCACATCATTGCAAGTGGCAAGATTTCATTCTTTTTGATGGCTGAGTTATATTCCATCATATATATATATATATATATATATATATATATATATATACCACATCTTCTTCATCCATTCATCAGTCTATGGATATTTGGGCTTTCTCCATAGTTTGGCTATTGTTGATAATGCCGATATAAACATTGGGGTGTATCTACGCCTTCAAATCTGTATTTTTGTACCCTTTGGGTAAATACCTAATAGTGCAAGCGCTGGATTCTGGGTTGTTCTATTTTTAGTTTCTTGAGGAAACTGTTCCTCATACTGTTCTCCATAGTAGCTGTACCAATTTGCATTCCCACCAACAGTGCAAGAGGGTTCCCCTTTCTTTGGATCCTTGTCAACACTTGTTGGTTCTTATGTTAATTTTAGCCATTCTGACAGGTATGAGGGTATCTCATCATGGTTTTGATTTGTATTTCCCTGATGATGAGTGATGTTGAGTATTTTTTCATGTGTCTGTTGGCCATCTGGATGTCTTCTTTGGAAAAGTCTCTATTCATATCTTCTTCCCATTTCTTAACTGGCTTATTTGTTTTTTGGTGTGTTGAGTTTGATAAGTTCTTTATAGATTTTGAATACCAACCCTTTATCAGATATGTCATTTGCGAATATCTTCTCCCATTATGTAGACTGCCTTTTTTGTTGATTGTTTCCTTTGCTGTGCAGATGCTTTTTATCTTGATGAAGTCCCAACAGTTTATGTTTGCTTTTGTTTCCCTTGCTGTTGGCGATGTATCTAGTAAGAAGCTGCTGTGGCTGACATCAGAGAGGTCTCTGCCTATGTTCTCTAGGATTTTGATGGTTTCCTGTCTCACATTGAGGTCTTTAATCCACTTTGAATTTATATTTGTGTATGGTGAAAGAAAGTGGTCCAGTTTCCTTCTTCTGCACGTCGCCATTCAGTTTTCCCAACACCATTTGTTGAAGAGTCTTTTTTCTATTGGATATTCTTTCTGCTTTGTCGAAGATTAATTGACCATATTATACCATTTGTATTCTAACTAGCAATGTTTGAGAGCTTTGATTGCACCATATCCTTTTTCAACACTTGATTTTGTTAGTGTTTCTAAATTTTAGCCTTTCTAGTGTGTATATTTGTTTCAAATTTGTGTTTCCCTGATAACTAAGGACACTGAATATCTTTTTGTGTTTATTTGCCATTTCTATATATTCTTTGATGACTCTTTACCAAAGAGTCTCTTTAAAGCAACATTTTGTATTGGAGTCCTTGAATTATTATTATTGAGTTGTAAGGTAAGGGTTTTTTATATATTTTGGATGTAAGTCCTTTACTGGATATATAATTTGCAAATACTTTCTCCTACTATGTAGTTTGCTATTTCTTTTTCTTAAGATGTCTTTGGAGAACACCAGTTTTAAATTTTAATGAAGTCTAATTTACTTTTTTTGTATTCTACTTAAGAAATATTTGCTCACCCAAAGCCAATTATATTTGTTCTAATATCCTGTTCAAGAAGTTGTGTTGTTTTCCTTGTTTTCTTTTCTTTTCTTTTTTTTTTTTTCAGGTCTTTAATCTATTTGGAGTTAAATTTTTAACACCATGTGATAAGGATTAGTATTTATATTTTTGCATATGGTTATCCAGTTAATTCAACACTGTTTTTCGTAAAGGCAATTCTTTCCCTGTTTATTTGCTTTAGCACCTTTGTTGAAAATTAATTGGTTTTGTATGTGTGTGTGTGTGTGTGTGTGTGTTACATCTATATTTATGTCTGTATCTATATCTAATCTCTCTCTCTATATATATATGGTCTATTTATGGATTCTTTCTTCTGTTCCATTGATCTATATGTTTTCTTTACATCAAACACATTGTCTCAGTTACAGTAGCTTTGTAGTAACTCTTAAAATCATATAGTGTAAATTTTTTAACTTTGTTGTTTTTCACAATTATCTGGCCTATTTTAGATCCTTTGTATTTAAAGTCTTAATTAGTTTGTGTATGTCTACAAAAAAAAGTGATTTTAATTAGGATTTGTTGAATCCATAGCTAACTCTGGGAAGAACTATTACCTTAACAATACTGAGTCTTTGATCTATGTTTTTTTAAATATATCTCCATTTAATTATACCTTTAAAATTTTCTCTCAGAAATATTTTGTGTATTTTATTGAACAAGTCTGGTACAAATTTTGTTAAAGTTATTCTTTTTAAAATTTTCATTTTAATGTTATGTATATGGTACTGTTTTTTAAAAAATTTCAGTTTCTAAACTGTTGTTAGAATACAGAAATACAATAGATTTTATACATTGAACCTGTGTCCCATGAAACTGCCAAATACATTTATTAGATGTATGGCAACACTTTGGTTTAGAACAACAATGAAAAGACTTAGAGTGGTAAAATTATATCACTGTGAGATTTAAGATAACTTTAAAATATCTAGAGAAATCAAGATGTTACCTTGGCTACATTATCTCACTTGATATTACAGCTGTAATACATTTTACTTGCTCAATATTAAATTCAGTGTAAGAATCACAGGTATTT
Source organism: Panthera uncia (assembly GCF_023721935.1). Lineage (NCBI taxonomy): Eukaryota > Metazoa > Chordata > Mammalia > Carnivora > Felidae > Panthera > Panthera uncia. The sequence goes on along the minus strand of NC_064816.1, from coordinate 137,742,666 downwards.
CATCCAGTGGAAGATCACATGGTGTGTGGTGAAATGCACACTCCTGCTTCAGGATAGTAACAAAAATGTTTTGTTGTAGCAAGTTCAGAACAATAGACTCAAAGGCAGCTTTAAGTTTCTCTCTAAGCATGGTGGGGTGGAATGGATGGCTTCACAAATGCAGACACTGACATAAATACGAAGATTTAAAGGCCAACATGCAATGCACTTAAAAATTTAAATTAATGTCCAATTCATTTATTTAATGACAAATCACTTAGTAAATTGTGCAAATTTCCATGTAGCAGGTAAGAATAGAAGATACTTCTTTCTGAACACGATGTGAAATATTCTGAAACATTATGTGCCAGATTTTGTGGGAACACAAAGGAAGACTGTTTTCTGCAATAAAAAAAATCAAATCCTTTTAAGTTAGTTTTAGTCTAAGCCTAAGATACACTGCCACTCCTAACTTTCTTTGCTAGTTCTATTTAGGGTTGGTTCATGTAGTTAGTACTACTGAAAAAAGTGTAGGCGATTCCACCCAAACACTAATTATTGGTTGCCATCATTTTTGTTGAAACATTGGAGTTCTTTGTATTTAATGGATCCAGACAATGGTAGAGCTTTCATTACCCTAATATTATTTTAGGAACTCCAATTCATTGAGTACTTCTTTCATTTTAGGCACCTTCACATGTGTGAGGTGATTTTCATTCTCATAATAAACCTATGTTGTGAGAATTATTAAAATTATTAAAACCTAGCCTTTGAGGCTGGTTTCTTTCACCCAATTAATATTTGATATCCATCCACATTAATGGTATGATATTAGTGCATCCTTTGTTATTGCTGAGTAGTACTCCCATCACTGGGTGTTTATACAAATGTTTATCCATTCCTAAGTTGAGGTTATATGCTGTAACCATTCATACAATGTTTTTGTGTAGAGGAAATTTTCTTTTTGCTTCAGTAAACACGTACAAATGGAATTTGTGGGTCATTGGGTAAATGTAAGTTTCACTTCACAAGATACTGAAAAACCGTTCTGAAAGATATGTGGTAGTATCCTATGGTTTTAATTAGCTATAATAAAATTTTAATTGGCCTCCTGAAAGAGGCTGATGATAGCCATACATGAAAATGTTATATTGAAATCCTTCATTTTCATTGTGAAAAGTTTAGTTAAATGCTATGTTGATCAGTAATCAAATAGTAAGATGTAAGTTTTTTGTTTTTTGTTTTTTTAATTTTTTTTTTCAACGTTTTTTATTTATTTTTGGGACAGAGAGAGACAGAGCATGAACGGGGGAGGGGCAGAGAGAGAGGGAGAAACAGAATTGGAAACAGTCTCCAGGCTCCGAGCCGTCAGCCCAGAGCCTGACGCGGGGCTCGAACTCACGGACCGCGAGATCGTGACCTGGCTGAAGTCGGACGCTTAACCGACTGCGCCACCCAGGCGCCCCAAGATGGAAGTTTTTATCCCATTTCTCTTTTTTTCCACTGCTATGCATGGGCCCTACATAAAATGCTTATAAATACTGAGGGAGGGGGAGAAAGAGTAGGACTTTCACAATAAAAATTTATATAGTTGGATTTTGAGTATATAGGCAATTGTCAAATAGGTTGTAGATTTTCTTTATATAAATATAACTTATTCAAACAAGAGTATTTTCCCCTGACAATAAGGCAACAGACTTAAGGAACAGATCTTGGAGAAGACCTCATAGATGGACACATAAAAGAACACCCACTGACAGTTTCTAGTTTAATGGACTTTTAAAAAGAGAACATTTTATTTATATTAAAATCCACTAATTTCTACTATACGGGAATGAATTATCAAAACTTACGGTTACATAAAAGGCTTGAATATCCTGAGTGAAACTTAATGAAAGCATAGCTCATTATAAATCCTCCAGAAGAGAATACAAAGTGCAAAATACTTTTGAATTATCTCATAAAGAATTTCTCTAGGATCCATGGGGAAAAGCTTTATAGAAAATGCAGGACAAATGCTATCAGCCAGCTATTGAATTTTTAGTCTTGCATTCGTTTTAAGAGAATACCTATCGATAATGTAAGCACAACCAAAATCACTCTGCTTAAGTGATACATTTAAAGAATAAGTGTATGTAAATTATATTCAAGTCGACCATTATTTGAAATATTTATGTATGGAATGGCATACAAAGGTATCAAAACAAAAGTGAAAAGATGGTAAGTCAGATTTTAAATAAATGTTTACTTAACACTTTAATTTAGTAAGAAAATTAATACAAGAACAATTTTGTCAAAATTGAGTAAAAAATGAATAATGAATATCCTCTCTCGTAATAAAAACTACCTAGGTGATTTAAGACAATGTATCATTTCCTTTGTTTCTAGAAAGTGTTACGGTATGCATCTTTGTACCGATGGGCAGTTTTATTTTGAGTTGATTGCTTCAAGGGTTATCTAAAATTTTCTTAAAATAATTATATGAGTGCACTTACAATTTGTACACTCAATTCTATTCCAATTAATGCAACTGTCAAGGGGGTGGTAGGCGGAGGTGGTTTATCCTAGCATAGCAGGTATGAGGAGGCAAGTATTCAGACTTGCTCTTGTACTTAAGAGTATTGTCAGATTGTGTGAATCATTTCATCTCTCTGGACCTTAGTTTCTTTTATAATAATGCAGAGGGAATGGACTACATGCATGCTTCTCCAATATCAGTTGTTCACATATTACTTGCAAGATTTTTATCATATCTGTGCCAGTTTTGCTACCATTTAATGAACATCACTGTAAGTCAACTCAGTTTCCAAAACTTACGAGTCATGTGTATAAAATTTGTCTCTTTTTCTTTTTTTTTAAATATGTGGAACACTTCATGAATTTGTGTGTCATCCTTGCCCAGGGCCATGCTAATCTTCTCTGTATTGTTCCAATTATTTAGTATATGCGCTGCCAAAGAGAGCACTTGACTCTTTTCTTTCTAATTTTCATTAAAATAAAAACATTTTGCTTATATAAAACATGTTTCCCTATGAACTAAAATAATCTTCCATATCACTAGTGATACAGAACCAGATTTGTTTTCAATACTAGTATATATCGGAATTATGTTAAAACCTAATCGATATTGTTAGATATTTAGGATATAATTATGTAATCTATTATTTCAGAGAATGTTATTTTTATAACTCAAAGTAAAAGTCAAAATAGAAAATTTAAATTTAGGGGCGCCTGGGTGGCTCAGTCGGTTGAGCGACCGACTTCGGCTCAGGTCATGATCTCATGGTTTGTGAGTTCGAGCCCCGTGTCAGGCTTTGTGTTGCCAGCTCAGAGCCTGGAGCCTGCTTCTGATTCTGTGTCTCCCTCTCTCTCTGACCCTTCCCCACTCATGCTCTGTCTCTCTCTGCCTCAGAAATAAATAAACATTAAAAAAAATTTAAAAAAAAAGAAAATTTAAATTTATATAACTTTTTCATTTTTTATGTTCTTATAGAATGACGTGTGTAATAGAACTTTCTATGCTTTTGCAACCTAAAAAGATGCATAGGTGAATAAAGAATATTTTCTTAACTAAAGGATGGTTTTATAGTGTAGTATCATACTGGTATTTCATTTTAAGACAAAACTAATCTTTAATACATTCTTGGAGAAGTAGGGAATCCCAGTTTTGTTGCATTGTATTAATCAAAGATGCCCCATACGCTATGCATAACTCAAAATTATCACTGCCTTTATTCAAATTATTAATGTAACACAGCTATTTCTAAATATAATGATGAGTATTTTTACTCATCAGTTTTAATTACTTTTATTTAGAGTGCCATATTCTTTTACAAAGCTCGTATTTTCATAAGAACTTCAAACTTTGTGAAATCTTATTCATCCCCCTACCTCTCCCCCCCCCCCCCCCAAATTGCCACATAAAAGCTAGAGCTGTCAAGGGGAGGAAAAGATCATGAAAAACATTCAAACATCCCTGAGAAGACCTGATTTTAATGCCTTAATAAATAGTTGAGTGTAACATAGTAGCCTTCAAATTTTACTTAGCACCACACTTCTAGTACCATAGCTCCATTTGACCCTATAAAAATGCTGTTAATGGCTCTGTTTACTAGAATTTATTGCTACCAAGATGGAAAGTCACAATGCTATGAAACGAGTAATGTAGCAATATGCAACCTCAAGCCCTATAATGTGGCTATATTTTGAAATCATTAAAATGCAGATGAGGATTAAGCTAAAGACTGATTTTGTGATTGCTTTTAAGATATTGAGTAGTTCTTAAAATATATGTATGGGTGAGTGTGTATAAATAACTTGCATATTAGTGTATTTCAAAATTGTTCTGATGGAAAAGGGTGTTTTCTTTGGCCGATGATTTCCCAGTTATTTTTAAAATGTTCTGTGATTCATCAAGTAATCAGATAAATTTCTGTTTTTTACTATTGTGATTGTAAATATACAGCTTTCTATATTTTTTTTTTTAGTAATTTTCAGGTATTCCTTGTATGAGATATTTAAAGTGTTTTGAACAGAAATGTTCTCTTATTGCATATATCTGCTTCAGATTATTGTGGGGCATTTCAAATGAGTACCTATTATTCTTCTAGGCAAACTTCTTTAATGGTGTATATTTGTATGCACATATATTAACACATGTTTATATGCATAATCTCTTTGATAGATAAATTCTTGGTTTGTATCAACTGATTCTATCAAGATATGAATTAAAACACCTCTACAGAACATGTTCATTATCTACAGGACAAAGTACAGATATTATTTACTTTATATAAAGAAATACAAACCTGTTGAATAATATTAAAATCTGAAATTTCAGAGGGGAATTTATTTTTTAGAATAGATATTTCACACCCTCTTCACATTTGATAGCTACCCTATATCTGTTTAAAAGGCAGAGATTTATCCAGTTTCTTCGGGTTTCTTGCTTTTACTTGGCTCACTGCATGTTAGTGGCACTAAATGGACAAAAGAGGACCCTTCACAGACCACTTGGCTCACCTCCATTGCTCTGTGCCCATTGATCCGTATAAGCTGTATTTCTACAAAATGTTACAAAAGAGGTTTATTACTTGATTTTTCTTACACTAGTTAGAATTGATGATATAATTCTGGGGACACCTTGACATTATATTTCTCTTTTCCCTCTAAAGTGTCTCAACCACACCCATGGCTTCAAATACTAGCTATATTAACCAATGGCTTTCAAGAATAAATGTTCCCTCTGACGACACTTAAGCTACAGACTCCCTACTCCACAGGTCTCCTTTGGAACACCTTAAATTTAGTATTTTCCAAATCAATGACCTTCTCTCCTCAGCCTAATCTGCTCCTGCTCCCTTGTTCCCTTTCTGGATTAATGGTGTCCCACAGCATGCAAATCCTCTGTCTTTTCAGAACTAACGCAAAAGTCTTCTAGCTGGCTTCTCTGGTTTCAGTCTTGCTATCTTCAATTCCTTTACCCATGCTGCAAGTGGAATGCGATATACATAAAACATAAATCTTAATCTATTTTTCACATTTTAGGAAAATTAGTACATTTTCAGACACCTATGGATAAAGGTCAAGCTGCATGAAGAAACACACAAGTTTCTCTCTTGGGAGGGTGGAGGATCCTGTATACTCCTTTTCTCTGCTTGTCTTACTGGCTTGTGTCTGCTCTGGCTTGGTTCAGCCCTTGGAAGACATTGGTGGGACGAGGACTGTAGGAAAGTTAGAAGACATGGAGAAACCAGGGGAGAAACACCGCTTCCTTAGTCTTTAAAATGGCTGTGACTGCTCTGCAGCTCCAGCTTCCAAAGGGCAAGAGTCCCTCCTCTCTTATAGTACCTCAGTTCTAGGAGTGGTAATAGTTTCTTGCAATTCTGGCTAACCTCTGGACTGCTCCCGTTCATTTTCTGTCCTCTATGCTTCTCAATCACCTTTTAAACCAATTAGTTATCTGTGCATTTAACTAAATGGAATGTCCGATTTCCTTTCACTGACTGAAAACCTGATTCGTAAAATCATTGCATTAGCATCTCTCAAACTTTCCTCAATGATTAAAAAAATAGATAGGGTCTTTGGAGCCAGATTTGCCTCATGTCTACATCATTGGTGATCTCGGACAAATCCCTTACAACTACGAGCCTCTTTTTCCTCATCTCAGTGTCTGAGGGTTATACTATGTGCCTCACTGGGTGGCATGAGAACTAAAATAGAATTTGATAAGGTGTGAATGTGCCCTCGGCACAGTGCCTGGCACCTGACAAGCACTCATTACCTGGCAGAAATTGAATCAGTAACATTCAGTGATATACTGAAGTCCTAGTGCCTAGCCCAGTACACATGGTACATGCTCAATAGTTACTGAAGAAATCACCAACTACTCTTTTAACAAGATGTCTCCTTTCCTTTATCCTCAAAGCTATGACTTTAATTCCTACCTGAATGCCTGACTGCAACACATTCTTTACTCTTCTACTTCCCATCTTTATGCCCCTTCTTTTTTTTTTTTTTCAACGTTTTTTTTTTTATTTTTGGGACAGAGAGAGAGACAGAGCATGAACGGGGGAGGGGCAGAGAGAGAGGGAGACACAGAATCGGAAACAGGCTCCAGGCTCCGAGCCGTCAGCCCAGAGCCCGACGCGGGGCTGGAACTCACGGACCGCGAGATCGTGACCTGGCTGAAGTCGGACGCTTAACCGACTGCGCCACCCAGGCGCCCCTATGCCCCTTCTTTATCATCTTTTAAATATTTTCTTATGGCTTTTAAGATGAAATGTGAACTTCTCAGCTTGGCGTAGGTTTCATGTTTTCTTCTCCATCGTTATTACAATATTAGGCCCATATCTTTACCATGTTCTCCGTTGCTTCCAACTTTCCTTGTAATTTTCTGAGTGACCTGTAAATCCTCTCGTCCTATTTCATCTGTACTTGATGACTGCTCTCCCTTTAGCACTCTTCTTAGTTTCCAAGTAATCTTAACTTTGCTTTTACTTAATGACTCAGTTCAGGAGCTTATTTTCTGTAGACTGGTTTTTGAATACTCCCCACTTTCCTCTGTAGACACCTCCAACACTGTAATTTCCTGATTATGGCCAAGTCTCTCACACTTGATGGTAAACACCTTTTTCTTAAAGTGTTTAGCATATTGGTTGGCATATAGCAGTCATGTGATAAATGTCTGCTTGATAATGAATCAAGAAAGAGCTGAGACTGAGCCCATACATAATGCCCAAAGATGCCTCTTTTCTAAGTAAATCAGTCTGTTAATCTACTTCTCTGAAAGGGTTATTCACTAAATCTTCTCCCTTATGTAAAAAATCATATGAAATTTGATCATATGAAATTTAAACTGTTCTTACTATAGTTCTTTGATGTATTAATCTATAAACCCTGGCAAAAAGATGTAATAAGCCTCTTCTGAAGTTACTTGTTCCTTGTGAATATGTTCCTTGTTCTTCATGAATTGTACTGCTTTCAAAATGCTCACAACTTATCATTTTACTAATTCATTTAATTAATTAATTATTTTGAGAGAGAGTACAGGAGAGGGGCAGAGAGAAAGAGAGAAAGAGAGAGAGAGATCCATCTCAGCACAGAGCCCAATGCAAGGGTCTATCCCACGACCCTGGGATCATGACCTGAGCCAAAATCAAGAGTAGGATGCTCAACTGACTGAACCACCCAGGCACCCCACTAGTTCATTTTAAAATCTTAGTTTCAGTTATACAAGATGAATATGTCTTAAAGATCTGTGCTATAACACTGCGTGTATAGTTATCAATACGTTACTGTGCACTTTAAATTTTGTTAAGATGGTAAATTTCATGTTAACTGTTCTTACCACAGTGAAAAAATAATTAAATCTTACCCCTAATTAGCAGCAAATCTCATCAGCTTGTTTCTTTTCAGAGCCCATCTTTTTATTCTTCCTATAAATTAAAATTTTTCTCTGGCTCTAATCTTGTGAAAGTTTGTGATTTCTTAAGAGTAACTGACATCTCTTCATCTGTATATTACTACAAATGCCCTGGAGTAAATTTCTTTTGGCAGTGGAACTTAAACTCATTTAGAGCAGGGAAGTGGTCTTGCAAAATTACTTCACTTCTTGGATTTCAATTATTTTTGTTCAATGTTGACTTACACTTTAGTCCAAAGTTCAAGTCCCTCACAAAGAAGACAGATTCTGATTCTTGTGTTGCAGGAATGATGCATCCTGACTTCCTCCCCAGATGGTGACCCATGTACACACACACACACACACACACACACACAGTGACTCACTTAACCTTATATACTGGAGAAAAGAAGAGTAATGGAAGACAACTTTCTCAAATATCTTTCTCTATTAATGGCAATTCTAAGAATTATCAGAGGAGCAGAGTGCCATTTTTTCCTTTGATTTTCCTTCAGTTTCAAGGTAGTGATGAAAAGAGCTAACAGACTACTGAGGTAAAAAGCACCCACTGATTAAGAATATCAGTGCAAAATTCTCGAGTATCTCAATTCTTAAGACATATTTTTATGCCTGTGTTAAAGAACTGAATTTTGCTTCTAGGTATTTTGTGTGTGTGTGTGTGTGTGTGTGTGTGTGTGTGTGTGTATGATCAGAAGAGCTGTCAAAAATCTCATATCCTTCCTAGAATGATTATATGCCTTAAAGAAAGAAAATGTGAAAGAATTACAAGAAAATAAATATAAACATTGCTATTGTCCTATTCACTTCTGGAAAATGCAAAATTCTGGGCACTCCATAAATATTGTTGATTATGAATAGAGAGTGAATTTCTATCAATTGCTGGCAACACGGTCCATCTCATTTGATTTACTGAGCTATATAAAAAGATAGATTACATTTAAATCTTTTTTATTACAGTTAATGTTTTATTATTTTTATGTTTAAGTACCACAAAGTTGATGTAAATTTTCTTTTCCAGGGAAAAATAACCAGTGCTATTTAATCTCTACTAAAGATAAATAATACCACAAGGCTAATTAAAATAAAATTGAATCAAATGGGTTTTTAATGAGTTAAATCTTAGTTAATATAAACATGAATGATTTCCTGTTTGTTTTTTCTGGCATACAAGGAACTCAAATGTGCTTAAATTTTAGTAATCATATAGTCAATGTGTTCATTTTATTGTCATATGTGTACCTCATGGTTGTGTCATATTTAAGTTTTCAACTTTATTGCATGTTATTAAGCCAGTGTTACAGTTAATTAGTAACTACCTGATACCCATGGATCAATACTTTAAGTTGGCTTCAAACTGTATAATGTCCAGAATGTGGGAAATCATTAGAAAATTACTGATGTCTTTATATGAGTTATAGACCTTGGAAGTCATCAATTTTTAATTATGCAAATACTAAATATTTAGGTGATTGTTACTCATAAAATTCATATTGTGTTATCTAAGAACACTTATACTAACCATGTATAATTACTAAGATTAGACTTTAATTGGTAATCAGATAAATTATAGTAAGTTCATATTTGTTGATTTTCCTGATTATTTAAGAAATGTTTACTCAATATTGAAAATCAGAATTCCTGAAAAAAGCATTTTAAAAATAAAATCACCAGTCATCCCACTTTCCAAAAATAACTGATTTACAAGTTTGATGTATGTATATACATACACATACACACACATGCCCACTGATATGACTTTGTAAAACTTCTTTAGTGACCTAATGTTTTAAAATTTGTATAGTTCTTACACAGATTGTCTAATTTATTTTACTAATCATTTACTGGGTAACGATTAGGTCTCTTTACATAACATTGGCTCCAAAGGATGTCAAAAGTGGTAACATAAAGATTTCCAAGGTCAAATAGTTCTTATAATACTGTTAAATCATTTTTCACTGACAATTTTCTCAGAGATGTTATATACTACTAAGCATTATGAATTTCCAAAGGAGATATAATGCAGTGTTTCCCAATTTATTTTATCATGGTATCCTGCTGTTTCCCCAGGTACATCTTTTGTGACTATAGGTCCTTTAAACACAATTTGGAAAATGGTGATCCAGGCTTCTGGCCTGATCTTCAGAGAAGTTCGATCCTGACAGTAAATTCTTTAAATAATTGATTTTAGGCTTAAGGTGTTAATCAGGCATTCCAAAATGTAGTTTATCTTTCCTAGACAGACCGATATTTTGACTTGTGATTGTGGATTTGGCTTTTAGGTATAATTTCATTCACATCTTAACCACTAATATTATTAACCCAGTACCATTCTTGATATGTGTTAGAAGAAAATAAATGTATGTTGATTACATAAATGGATAGTAATGTTTATGATTATGATGAGGGTAATGATAACTATGGTGATGAGCAGGAGGAGGAGGTTATCATTCATTTGGTTCACAAATACTGCAGCAGGAATCTTATATATATTATTTAATCTTCTAAATTATTACCCCCTTGGCATAGGTGTATTTTCCCAACTTAGATATACAAAATCAAGCATCAGTATGTCTAAGTAACTGGCTCAAAGTTACAGGGATGGTAATAAGATTTCCTGTGAATTATGGTTGATTCTATAAATTATGAGTGTTTTTAGCTGCTATTTAATCATTATTCATTATATGAATAAATGGAACTATATATATATATATATATATATATATATATATATATATATATGGCTTTCAGCTACTCAAAATGTTAGACTCATCCAAATTGCTAGATTGGATTATTACAGAGTTCACCAAGCTCATAATGAAAGTGGAGATTAGTCCTAGTCCTAGAAAATTCTCATGACTGAATTGCTCAAATTCTGATTGATATCTTCAAAATAGTTCATTCACATATTTTCTTGCAACCCTTCTTTTGGAAGGAAAGGTACTTTATTGAGTTGTCTCAATCATTTGCACATGTGAAACTCATACGTTTCAAATGTTTTGTAAAAGACACCAAAGCACCCCCTAAAAGAGGGTGTTTTTGAACCTGTAGGCTGCATAAACATATGGTGAAGAATGGCTGAGTGTGAGAGGTGGGAGGCTAAGGAAAATCACTTCCCCAGTCTGGGGAGGAAATGACATAAAATATTACTTGATTAGCTTTCTAAGAAATTAGGCAGTAGGAAATCAGGTATGTTAGTTACATGATATATCTCAGGTGAACAAACCTTAAGCACAGGGGATTCTTGCTTTGGTCAATATTCTTTCACCCAATAAAAGTAAAGGAAGCCTACTGCTGTAAGATGTCAAGGGATCACTGTGGGTTAAGATGTTGGCGAGATCACTGGGGGGAATCTGACTCTGTCTGAGCATCGATTTTCAAATTGTGGGTCACGAACATTTAACAGGTCCTATGCATTGCATATGTGGGTTGTAAGCAGAATTTTTCATTAAACTAGAAAAGGTTAAAATAAATTAACAGACTTTAACAATTCTAGTCAAATAAATATTTTTTCATAAATATTTTATTTTACATTTGTCCAAAAAGCTTAAAAAATACTGTATTACTTGCCTTCACTATTTTCTCAGACCACATGATCCCCATAATCATAGAGAACACTAAACAGCAGAAAATGGGATTTCCTTCCACTTGGATGGGAGAGGAGCTAAGAGTCAAGATATTTTGTAAATCTATATTTATGGACTAAGATTTGCCACCACCTACTGTAGCAATTTTTATGTGATTTGAAATAAAAAGTGGTGCATTATTTCTAGCATCACTGACTTATTTATTTCAAAATTAATTTAAAAATCCAATTTATGTCCAATTTTTGTCATGAAATCCTCTATTAGTAAGACAAGATTGTAATTGTGAATTGGCATTGCTTATTCGTATTTAAACTGCTCACTTTCTTTGGATAGTTCTTTATATTATTTTCTATTAAAATTCTTTCAATTTTATAGTACTTCATTTTTTAAATTAAATGATTTCTCCAGTATAAACATCTTTTAGTTAAAAATTTTACTCCCTTGAGCTTTATTGGGTAACATAACAATAAATTTTGAATTATATAAATTTTATCAGTTTATAAAATATTAATATATTAAGGTAACTTAAACTATGGAGATCACAAACTTAAATATGTGCTTACAAATGTATTTGAGATGCATGTTTTCCCTCTTCCCACAATGCTATCAACTTTTGAGAGTAATTATTTCATCATGTGTTATATTTTTCTAACCATTTTACAATTCCCAGAGCATGCAGTAATATGTCTTTACAATCCTATCTTTGCTATTAGTGAAAAAACTGTAAAAAAAATAACTTTATATCTTTAGATGATGGCATAAAATGTCTATGGTTAAGTAAAATTCGCATACAGGAAAAAGTGTTTTGCTAGTCATTCCTCAGTTGTCCAATGTATCTACAAAATAGTACAAGGACAAGTCGCTGCTGTGCCTCTCTCTTTTTTAAATTTTACTAAGGATAGAGCATTGTATATGTGTATGTTATGATAATTTACACTTCAAAGTGTCACCAGAAGTTGCAAATATCAATAACATCATATGTTATTGATAGGAAGTCTTTAGGCATTGGTTTATTAGTTAACTATTATTGATACTCCAACTTATTCTTTTATTATTTAATACTTATTTATCTTTTACAGTCTTAGAGGACTTGCTGTGTACTAGGGACAATGTCCTTTAAATTTAAACACATGTACAATTATTAAATGCAAATTCCATAAATGCTCCCACTTTTACTGCTAGTATTTATACAAAAGGCACAGAGCAATCTGGAAAAGTATATTTCTAGAGAGACCCTATTCATTGGAAATAAATGGGAAGAACATTAATATCATATATTTGAAATGAGAAAAGCCTTTATGTTCAGTCCAAAAATATCCTCTAAAGAAGGATGAAACTAATAAATAGCTGCAGAACACTTGTTCAACATCAACAAGCATCCAGGAGAAAATTAGGTTCTGGGATCTAGAGTCAGACAACAAAAATTCAAATTCCAACTCCACTGTTAACTTGTTCTGTAATTTTAGCAAGTTTTTAAATCTTCCTGGATCTGAGATTCCTCATCTATAAAATGAGAAACTTCCTTGTAAGGCTGTGATGAAAATCAAGTGAGCTCATACCAGTAAAATTCTTAGGAGAGTTCTGGTAAATAGTAAAACTCTGTTTTAACTATTAGTGCCCAAAGGTTATAACTTTCCTTCTAGAATCTATTTTAATCTCCTTCCTCCCTTCCTCCCTCCCTCTCTCACTCCTTCCTTCCTTCCTTCCTTCCTTCCTTCCTTCCCTTTCTTGACTTTTTTATTTATAATGACATTTTGTGGTTTGCATTTTTAGACTGTTTATAAAGTTTATGCTCTTTAAAATACTCTCTTGCCAATAAATAATTTTACATGATTTTTAGTAAATGAATGGTATTTTAATTATAGATTAACTTAATTTATTCAACACATCCTTCTCCTCTCTCCATTGATTGGGATTAGCTTTTCCTCCTTATTTTTTGATTATTTTAAATAATGCTGCAATAAGTATCCCTATAGGTGCATCATCAATAATTTCTTTAGCATAATTTTGATCTGAGATTACCATGCCAAAATATATGCAAGCCTTTAAGGTTCACCATGGAAATACAAAATTGTCTTCCTGAAATGTTATTGATTTGCACACCTGCTGATAGTGTCTGTGTCTCTTATTTCTAGTAAAACATTGTGACACTGGTGAGAGACTAAACATACAATCAGACAACAACATCTAGACAATATAGAAAAATAGAATCCTGACCCACAAGATGCAGCCATCACCCCAGGAAGCCAGCCTACTATCAACAAGTCAGACATGTAGGAAGTCAGACCACTTTGTCTAAGAATGAGTCTAGGAAGTCAAACAACAACCCCTGTTAACAATTGGCCCCAAGTGACCAGGACTTGATAAATAACTTTCAGCTTCTCTGATTTTTGCCCCTGCTTTCAATTCAGGATGAACCAGAGAGAACCAAATACGTATCCCTAATGAGTGACAGGAGAAGCACTGCTTCTAGTTAGCCAGCCTGCAACTCCCCCACGCCAACAGCCTCCAGGCAGGCCACACCTGAAGCTTTCCCTTTTTTCCACCACAAACCTTTCGCAATTCCTCTGCCTGCCTTTGAGTCTCTGCCAAGTCCAAGTGATGGTGGCTGACGCTCTTGCTGTACAACTCTGAATAAACAGACTTTGCTTATTCTCACTTGGTGGTCTTTGTTTATTTCTGCACTGGGAAATGCAGAATATTTATTTTTAAAACTAATTAATTTTAATACTAATTAAAAATAATTACTTTTATTTATACCCTCTAGGCAAAACAATGGCATTTCTTTGCTTACACTGTTGTTCTGTTACTTGAGTAAGTGGGTATCTTCATGCCATCACAGCTACTGGAGCCTTTCCTGTTTCCTTACTGATTTTTATTTCAATTGCATTAAATTATTATCATATTATAATTTTAACCTATATTTTGCAACTATTTTTTTCACTAATACAAAAGAGAACTTTACATTTTGCTTATCTATTTTTAATATATAGTATATTTTTAGTAATATTCTTGAGATTCCTAGGCAGAAAATTCTATCACCTGCAAATAATTATGTTTAATATCCCCTTTAGGATACATTTCTTATTTTTATCCTTTTTATATTATTGTCTAGGTCTTCCAAAAAATGTTTTTAAGAGTTGTGCTGCCTTTTGGGATGAGCACTGGGTGTTGTATGGAAACCAATTTGACAATAAATTTCATATATTGAAAAAGAAAAAAAGAGTTGTGCTGGCAGCATTCTTATCTTGTCCCTCACCTAACAGAAACAGCTGCAGAAAAATCTCCAATGATTTTATTATCTATAGTTGCTTTGAGGTAAATGCTGATGAAGTACACTTCTATTCCTAGTATATTAAGAGCTATTATCAGAAATTATATGTTTGTCAAATATTTTCGTATCTCTGGATAAAACTAATTTGCCCTTTGACCTGTTGAAGTAGTAAAATATAAACAGTGATTTCCTAATTTAAATATCTTTTGGTTCTTAAACCTTAGCTGGTCATTATTTGACTAATATGGTGCTAAATTAACAAGTTCAGAGCCTTAGAAATTTTATTGTCTTTCTTTTGCTCTAAAATTTAAAGATATAAGATGTAAGTCCAAGCTATACTGCTAGCATCCCCTACTTTTAATAATTCTCTTCCGATTCTGGCATCTACTATCTCCATTGCAAAAGGACTTCGGGAATTTCAAGGGAGAGTGGCAAAACTTGGGCGAAGCTTCACAGAAATTGTAAGATTTGTATTGGCTGATCAATGAAATGATGAATATTCACAGACAGAAGGGGAGGAGGAGATGGCATGAAATCCTAAAGGATAATTTAGGGATAGGAAATAGGAAAGGAAGTAAGGAGAGACAGAACTGTATTTTATATGTTCCATGAGCAATGATTAGACCTTTTGAAGAGGTCTAATCTAAGAGAAAAACGATGAGGGATTTTATTGGAGGAATAGATTGGTATCATACTGAGTAGGGTGTTAAATACTAAGGAATCTATATTTTATTCAGTAAGTGGTTTTTGAGCCAGGCATTGATATACAAAATGATACTTGAGAAACAGAATTCCTGTGGTGTGTATGGGCTCAATTACAGGAATGCCATCTAGAAGCAAGGAGATTAGTAAAAGAGTCACTGCAATCCTCTAAGGTGGTTTTTGCATCCTTGCTGTGTATGAAAAATCTGATTAAAAAATTATCTATTTCCCCAATAATATAGTTGTTTATAATTACAGTTTGTGCATTTTGGCTGGTGGTTTCCTAATTTTACCCTTGAGTTCTTTCAAAACTCTTGGGTAGATGTCAACTGGCCTGTCAATTTATCTACATAAACAGATGTTCCTAACAGAAACCTTTAATTTTTATTGGAACGTATGATGCCACAAAAATAATTCAACATCTTATTTGCTACAGAGGAAATATTTGTTGTCGGTGTATTATATTTAAGACATATTTCACACGATGATACAACAGAATTTACACTTTCTGGCCAAATTTTTCAACTGAGATTCTTTGATAATGCCTTTTTATGCTAAATATCTAAATACAAAAGCATCAAACATGATTTTAATTAACATCCTGTGAATGCTTCTATTGTATGGTTTTTGTTAGCTTAGTGTGAAGCTATTCTTTAGAGAAGAATAGGCTTGAGGGGCAATAGTCTTATTAGAGGCATAGTTTTTCTTTGTGACTTTTCTCCTATTAGAGATAGTTCCTTATTTTGAGCATAACATTTATTAAATTAAAATCTTCTACACACAGCCTGTCATAACAGCTGTAGGCAACATAGATCAGAGTCTCTCTCTACACTTAACAACAAACAATCAAAATAGAGGAGAACACTTAGGATATACTCAAGGAAAGCCAAGCATTTCATATCAAGTCAAGTAGTGCTTACAACATGAAAGCTACAACCAAAGAGTTTCGAACATGTAAGACCTCATGGGATATACAATTAGCACGAACTCTTCTTAGGAAACAACTAGATGATAAACTTGAAACAAGAAGTCACCGAGGGAAATCTTAGCACAAGGTCCAAATGCATTTTACTGCAAATTTAAGACAAAACAAAGGTGCCCATAAGGGCAACTGAATATAATGTAGATGTTATATATCCAGCAAGTATAGAGATAGCATAAATAGTATCAGTGGGGGTTGGGCATGGAGTAGGGGCAAGAAGGTAGTGAGGAAAATAATCCACGGATTGCCTCAGATGTGATAGCTCACAAATCTAGTTGTAGAGATATAAGCACATTAACAGTACAAAGATAAACATGAAGAAAAATAATACATTGTTTAAACTGGATGTGAAGGAGGGGAAAGAGAGGAAAAAAACAGGTTAAATTCATAATAATGTGCATAATAGGCAAGAGATAGACATGTCTAAAAGGAAAGGGCTCAAATAACACAATAAAGTAACAACTAAAAATATATATAAAACTTCTTGCCTGTATGAAGATTTATGCAGAACAAAAACAGAAAACACGTCAAATAACATTAATGATCAGAAAATTGCCAGTTATATTAATAAATGTATGTATTAAGCTTGCCTATTAAAAGGAGAATAATTTTCAAGGTTGCTTACAAAGCAAAACCACTTCTATGTGGCATATATACCTAAACCAAAGTATTCCCTAAGACTGAAAATACAGAGATGGGCAAAAAGCAACAATGAAGAAAACAAAAACAATCCATAGATTTGGAATTTTACCCAAAATACTTAAATGAGAAAAACAGTATAGATACCATCACTTAAGATGTTTCAGTTCTTGGAACAGGTCAAAAATGTGACAGATTCAGAGTGTGATGCACCTTGCAAGTGTCACAGGACTGTAATATATTTCCAGATCAATGCTGTGACAGCTGATTCTTCAGCTTATTAAAGACTGGATATGTCTTATAAAATGCCCTCCAAAATATATGCAAAAAAATATAGAAAATAAAGACTTTTAGAAGAATACAGAATCACTCATAGCACTTTAGTGATACACACTATTAATTTTAAAGTATTATTATTTCTGATATTTTCTTTTTTTAGGTTATATATAAAAATATATAATAAATATATATAACATGTATACATCACATGTATGTTTAACAATTTACAGTTTTACACTTTGTTTTTCTAATATGATAAAATGGACATTTTCCATTATTTTTTAAAATCTATAATATATAGATGTACCATACTGCCTTATTGTAAAATATATATTTATGTTGTAATTTTACTTGTATAAATATTGTTGGCATAAAGAGGAGCCTATATAAATCTGTATCTCTGATTCCATCTTTAGAATTAATTACTAGAAATAGAATTTGTATATCAAGGTGCATAAAGATTTAAGGCCATCTTTTTTTAATGGAATTATTTTACTAATTTCTACCACCCTACACAGTATATGTTTGCATATCTTATCTATCTTTTTTCATTAACAGGACTTGTTTAAGTCCTTTCATTAACAGGACTGTTTTAAGAAAGGATAAGCTCATCTATTTAGAAATTGAAAAGAAATCTTTTACTTGTATTAATTGCATTTTTTTCTTTATTAGCGAGAGTGAATATTTTCCACAGTGTTAATTATAGTTGATTCTCATTATTCATGGTAGTTAATTGTATAAAGTTGTTGTAAACACTGAAATAGTGGATACTGAAACTTTCCTCCTAGGGGAAATACAGAATTAGGTTCTGACGGCCTGTGGTTAACACATTTCATCAACTGATCATGACATAATCTTTTTAATGCATGTTTCTATTTAAAGACATTATATATAACTGTTGATTCATTAACACTGAACTCAAAGTGGCTAATAGCGCTACAACCCATGCCTTAATGAAGCTTATTTAACACATGTATTTTTTTTTTCTTTCTGTATAAGGCACATACAGTCTTCTTTCAGTTAGAAACACTGGATGGCATTTCAGTACTTGGGGCCATTTTATGCTTGGGGGCCATTTTAAATAGCAGAGTCACCAACAAAAAGCACAAAAGTACAAAAAATGTGGCAATGAATAGACCACAAAAGGGCACTTGTTTATAGGATGATAACTGCAATAAGAAGGCAGAGCTTCATCGTGTTTGACCTCAGCCGAGAATGTGTGCGTCTGGTGTGTGTCTGTGAATGACTTTGAAAGTGCCCCAAATATCAATTTAGGGTTATAAATAAATTTTAGCAAGTAGGTGAAGTCACAAATATGGAATTGCCAAGCAATAAGGATTAACTGTTTTTCATAATGCATTTCTTTTTCTTTTTCAAATTCATTGTTCACAGCTCTGACCATATTAAACTAGGAATATTGATGTTATTCATTCATAGAATCTCTTTGCCTATTAAAGAGGCTAACTCATTGTTATATTTAAAGTTATTTTCCTCTAGTGATTTCTTTGCCTTTTAGTATTCCTCAGATTGTTTCTTCATGTCCAACCATTATACCTTTTGTGGACTACTGTTCCATCCTTTTATCACTTTTTCAATTTCTGTTGTGCTTTAAAAAAACCTATCCAACCTATAAAGAAATGAATGGGCTCTCGCATTTTCTTCTAATTGGTGTGGCTTCTTTTTTCTTATTCAATTTCATTATTAATATAGATTTTGTCATTGTAAGTTATGAGATGAAAGTCTATGATTTTTCTTCTTTTAAAATAATTAAGCTCATTGTCTTGGTGTCCCTTATTGGATAATACTTTTGCTATATAGATTTATAAAACCGTAATATCTTCTGTGCTTCACTTCTCTTTTGCTGCTATAAGAATTTACCACATAGGGGCGCCTGGGTGGCTCAGTCGGTTGGGCATCCAACTTTGCTCAGGTCATGATCTCACAGTCTGTGAGTTCAAGCCCCGTTGTCGGGCTCTGTGCTGACACCTCAGAGCCTCGAGCCTGCTTCAGATTCTGTCTCCCTCTCTCTGCCCTCCCCAACTCACACTCTGTCTCTCAAAAATAAAATAAAAACATTAAAAAAATTTTTTTAAAGTGACTACACATTTAATGGATTAAATTGACATCCACTTGTTATCTTACACTTTTGTAAATCAGAAATCCAACATAGGTCTCACTGGGCTAACATCAAGGTATCTGCAAGGCTGCATTCATTTCTGGGTTCTCTAGGGAGTAAGCTGTTTCCTCGTCTTTTCCAGCTTCTAGAGGGTGCCCACATTTCTTGTTTCCTTGCTTTTTTCTTCCACCTTCAGAGCCAGCAACTGTGAGTCAAGGTCTTCTCATGTCTCTTTGATCTGATCCTCCTATCACTGATTCTCTTTATCTCCACAGCCAGGAAAGGTTCTCTGCTTCTGAGGACTCATGTGATTAGATTGAATCCTCATGGATAATTTGGGGTAATTTTCCCTTGTCAAATTCCACAATTCGATTCATATCTGCAAAGTCTCTTTTGCAATCTAAGGTTAACATGTTTATCATAGACATTACAGACATCTCTGGGAATGGGGACACTACTCTGTAGTTGACTTCTCTGTCAACTACATTCTGTTAAACATTTTTGCATACTATGATCTATCACTGAGGCTTTCATTCTATTCTGCTGGTCTCTTATATCTACTCTTGCTATAATATCATGCTGAATTTTGTTGATTTATTTTATTCTTTACTCTCTGGCAGTCCTAGGGTGTCCTCATAAGTTTTGTCTTTCAAAATGTTCTTGGTATTTATTTATTTTAGAAACTGCTTTAGAACTAATTAAGTTCAAGAAAAATTCTTTAGATATTTAATTTGAATTGTGTAGATCCTATAAATTAATTGAAGAGGAACTAACAACCCTTCCACACACATATTTCCATTCAATTTTTATAAATATGTGTGTATAAAATTTTTTAATTTCCATAAAATATGTTCCAGATATTTTTTGCTGAGTTTTTCCTACTTATTTGTTATTGTTATTGCTGCATATGGGATACTGTTCTATTATCTAGTATCTTGGGTACATAGGAGAATGATTTTTTTTAATGTTTGCTCTGTCTCTAATACTTTGAATTATTTAATTAATTCTAATAGATTCCAGTGATTCTATTGAGATTTGTAAATTACCAAACATTTGTTTGTAATGTTAATCATTTAGGTTGACGTGCCACATACAAACAATAATCATTTAGTTTTTTCTAACTCCAGTTATAGCATGTGGTTTTATACATTTACACCCTAAACCTGTTTGCATTCAGCTCAACAGATCTATGTGAATAATTATGATGCAACCGCTTTTCAACCAAAAATAGTAGGCTATATTACGGATACTTTTATATTTTTAGCACCCTAAAATATGTAGTGAAAAATAAATAGCAAGAGCATTAATAAATAATAAAGTTGACATCAGGTATAATCACTGATAAATGAAAATATTTATCGATGATTTTCCTTAATGCCCCCTAGCCAAAGATCACCAGTTGAACAAGTGCTTATTCATCACTGCATTGATGGAGAACACATTCCGTGGGGAATCATTAAATGTTTCAGTAAATGGAGTGTTAAAGAGGGATTATTATGGGATTTGAGCCTGTGTTGGTAATCTAGAGGAGGGGCTAAGGAAGTGGGGCTTTGCTCTGAATTGGATGATATTAGGAAGCAGGAATTATTCTATGACTGATTATCTTAATAAATTTTTTTGAGAAGGAGAAAAGAATAGAGTGAGACTAACATTGTATTGGTAAAGAAACAGCAGTCACTCATATTTGCCAAGATAGAATACATGTTCTTTTTGGTATGAACATTGCTCGTGTTTTGTTTTTTTTTCTTTTTCTGTGATTAAATGTGATTTCTGAAGTGTTTTGTTTTTATCTTCATCCATAATGCTCAATGAGTAGCCTTGTGTGATGCTGATGTTTTGTAAAGTTGTTTATCTTTCTCAGAAGACCATCAAAGTCTATCTGTGAGTGCCACGTCAGCTTCCAGATGTTAGAGGCTCCTTTTCTCACTCATGACTACATATATACCATGCTATGTATCCCAAAAGGTTGATGTTAATTATGACTAAGAGTATTTCACTATCATTTTTTTTGTCTATGAGTTTAACCATTTTAACTTCTAGTGTTCTGTACTGTAGTTAATTACGGTAAATATATCCCTGAGGTTCTTTTTGATTTTTTTGAATAATCACAGATTTAGAATATCACACATTTGGAATTTTTTTTTCTTATACTCTACTAGGCATAATCATCTGTGAATTTACCTTTGAGGTTCTAAAATTCTGGTTCAGAAAGGTAGTCTGGATTTCATAGTTGTATGTATATGCATATGTACATTACATAAGAAACAAGGTATTTTAGATTGCTGGTAGCTAAGCCTCTTGTCATATTTGAGTAGTTATTTTGCAATTCAGTTACATAAAAATTTATATAAAATGGAATATGTATGTGTATGTATACATACATATGTGTGTATGTATACATACATACATGTGTGTGTATACATACACATACATATTCCATTTTATATAAATTTTTATGTATTCAGTTACATAAAATTTATGTAAATTTATATAAATTTTTATAAAAATAAAATTTTATATAAAATAAAATTTTATATAAAATTTATATAAATTTTTATATAACTGAATACATACACATACATACACATACATACACATACATACACATGGCAGATTTAACATGGTAATTGTGATATATTTTTTGAATTAAGTAAAATGAACCCTGAGATACAAAAGAATAAGAAAGTTTCCTTTCCTTTCAACTTTTATAAAAGAGTTTTGACCATAATGAGTTATTTAATGTTTTAATAATCCCCTCTTAACTGCACAGAAAAGAGCCACAAGAATTTTCCCACATCATTAAGATACCCACTTAGTTTTTCAGTTTTTAAATAAGTTTAAATTTTTTTAACGTTTATTTTTGAGAGACAGAGAGAGACACACACACACAGAGTGTGAGTGGGGGAGCGTCAGAGAGAGTGAGGAGACAGACACAGAATCCGAAGCAGGCTCCAGGCTCTGAGCTATCAGCACACAGCCCAACACAGGGCTCCAACTCACAAACTGCAAGATCATGACCTGAGGCAAATTTGGACGCTTAACTGACTGAGCCACCCAGGTGCCCCAGTTTTTAAATAAATTTAAAATGGAAAACTGATCCAGCGAAAATACAGTATTTACAAAATTATTAGATTAAGTAAGTCTAGTAATCTTTCTGTCAACTGGGATTAAGACATCATTTAGAAATTTCCCAGGGACAGAAAAAAATAGTGACATGCTTTTACATTTTGACATTCAGAAATATTAAAGACAGGATGACGATATGTGTTCTAAGTGAGTTCGTGTTTGCATCGAATGAAATATAGAAAATAATTTTTTCTGCTATTATTCTGATGAAGAAATAAGGTCACATATAATACAAGACATTAAATCTAGAAATATTTTTAATTGTAATAATCAACTCAGATGGGGATTTATTTCAAATAATACACCAAAAATTCCAGAGCCAAAAATTACTTCTAAAGATTAGTTAATTCATTGTAATTGTATTTAAACACAACATCTTTTAGTGGTGTAGAAGGTGGCAAACTCAAGTGGAAAAAAAAATAAAAGGATGAGTAAAAATTCATTTTCGGGATGATTTTTACAATGAGACAATTTAACCTTAAAACAATTCTGTGTCTCTGCTTTTGTTTGGTAGGAGCTATTTTTCTTGATGGACAAAGTGAATAGAAGATGTTACCATAGAATGGCAGTATTTCACACTAATAAAGTGTACTTCAAAAATATCAGTATCGAATATATGATACTTACCAAAAAAAACCAAAACCCTGAACCATATTGTTGTTGCGTTCTATGTGTGAAGTTTTTCATGCATTTTGAATGAAGTCATTAAAAATTTGAAAGGACATGATTGTGTTTTACTTTTCAGAGTGCAAGTTGAGCACTATTCTTGTGACACTTCTTTCTCTTCTCTAGTCTCTTCTCCATATGTTTATGTACCACTGGTCGTTTGCTATAGACTCGGCAAATTAGGCTAGATTTAGTTTCTTTGGTATTCTTTTCTGTTAGTTTTCTCTTTCCAAATGATTTCTTTTCTCATCACATGGTGTTGCACATTTGTTTTGGGCATGATACATACACTTACCTCTCATACTGCATATATAAAGAAAAAGTAAATATGTATAGTTTATGGTTATTTGTGATTATTATTTGGATATGATTAAAGTGGTCCTAAGCAATATTATTTTATGATTTAATAAATATATATCTATAATTCGGACTCATGTCTGTAATTTATTTATTCCCTTAATTGGCCAAAATCAGACAGCAGTGCATTCTCCTTAATGATACATAGGAAATGCATCATATAAAGAATTAGAAGCAATCCATGAAATAAAACCTTAACAGAAGTTTATGTTGCTAATTAGAATTGGACTGGCTCCATCCCAATCATTTCAAGTTTGTAAACTTGCTCAAGGGAAATGTTATCTTTAGAACAAGGGTGCAAAATGTGGAATATTTTGATATTCTTTGAGTTTTCAATGTGTTCTTGTTCAGAACATATGGGCCTCTTATGCATAATGGAAAAACAGAAAAACTAAGGTCTCCGGGAGAGTATATGACAGCAAGTTCTATTAGCAAATAGATCTCTTGTTCTCCCCTTCAAACAAAGGACAACTCAGTGTTCTGATCTGTGATGCAGAAGGGGAGCTGCGATATCAGTCCCGACAAGACAGAGTTAAGAGATCTTCTGAAAATAACCATTGAAATTAGGCTCTGTGCAGGTTTACTTGAAACCACTGCTGTCTCTCCAGTTTTGAGATCAACAATCCACGTGCAGTCATTAACACTAACAAGAATGCACTTCATTACTCTGCCTTCTCAGAATCTCTGCTCTCTGTCCTGCCAGAAATCTCCCATCTTTCAGCCGTGGGGGGTTTGGCAAATACGAATTCATGCAATTTAAATTCTCTTATAATCAGTTCTATTTTAGAAGAGAAAGTGCAAGGGCAAGAGTGAGAGTGAGTGAGAGAGAGCTTCCTCATAAAATCCAGAAATAACAATTTTAGAATTAAACCTATATTCCATTAAATTTATTTTAAGGGAATGATTAAGTTGGTCACATGACATTCCTAAAAATGAAGAGAAAATGTAAGTTCTGTTACCTTTGGTTATAGACAGGAGTGGGCATTTTATGGCAACAGCTGGATTTTGTAGAGGAAATTAAATATGATATTATGATTAGCACACACACTTCAGAGAGAATAAATAAAGATTTAATGTTTCAATATTAAAATGTTCTCAAATATCTTCAAATTTATTCTTTGGCTACTTTTTGAAGCATCTTAAAGCATGCTTAATATACAATATTAGACTAAATGATTATTCAGCTACGATTATCTCATAACTCATCTGTATATTTATGTACTTCATCTGCAAGCAATCTTCAGAGAATATTTTTTCCTTTACATTGTGTGAGGTATTTGACTGGAAGTTTTCAAGCTTAGGTTTTTTATGTCATAATTGTTTGGCAACTATTCTAGCACCAAGTTATTATTATTAATACTAATATTAGTAATAGTATTAACATTGTTATTAATAATAGCAATATTAAAACCTAATATTGTTAGGGTACTTTGTGCTTTACAAAGAAGTTCATAACTGCCCTATGAATTATGTAAAACCCAGTATTTGTTAACATTTATTTTTAAAGTTTCATTTCGCTTCACTTAATTGAAAATCTTTTATGAATGGCATGTAGTTAGCTTAAGGAAGTTTCATATACAGCAATTTAAGGGCAAAAAACAGGACCCAATTCTGTTGGCTTCTAATATTTTTTTTCTATGACATTTTTTTTACATAGTTGCTATTATTTGATATATGCATTCTTTCTTTTGTCTTTAATTTTATCATTGAATTAAAATACTGTTCTAAAATCTGGAAAAGACCTTTCATAAGAAAAGAATACCATGATTATTAAGCATACTGAACAAATTCAACTATCAACACTTAAGGAATCATCAACCAATATTTGATTTGGGAACAGTTCTTGCCTATCAATTTTGGAAAACAAATGTTAACAATAATTCCTAACTGTGGGCAAAATGCAGAGTAACAAGCTTTCTCACAAGTCAATGAAGAGAAGGAGAATAAATGGTCACCACAGCTTTGGAAAGTACTGTGGAAGCAGTGACAAGACTCTAAACACAACTCATGTTGTTTGGTCCAATAATTCTCCTGTGAAACAATCTCAAAGAAACAATAAAAAAAAAAAGCAGAGGCAAAATACATGTTTCAGAATCTTTTTTAAACCCAAAAATTAAGAAAAAGTGTAAACGCTGAATAACATAAACATGATTAAATATCTTGAAGTCTATTGTCTCAATTCAGTGTTATTCACTGATTTAAAATGTTTAACAACAATATACTAAAAATTATATCTGTTCTTGTCTTGCATAGGTTTTCCTCTATGTTTTTGCTTTCCCCTCTATTCATGTTAATAACAGCCAAAAGTAGACAGAATCTCTCTTCCTCTAATTGTTAAAGTCTAGGGCTTTAATTAGAACAACTCAACTTGTTTCTCCCTGAACTAGTCCACTGTGTCAAGGAGGGGTGAGGTCGGAATCCCAGGAGCTCATGACCGATCGATACCTCTACACGGGCTGCTGTGTAATAGGGACAGAGTATAATGGATGCTGGGGATGCAAGCCACTATAGTTGTAGAAGAAAACTGATATAATATAGGGGTATAATTGTCACATAGCTGATCTTAAAGAAAAATGTTACAAAAATACAATGACATTTATTAAACATTTATTTCTGTGTTTTGTTTGTTTGTTTTTTTTTTCTTTTTTTTTTTTTTTTATGAGGATGAAGCGAGAGACTAGAATTTTACCCAGTATAATTCCTCATGGGATTAGAGAGGAATTTTCCCTGTGGACATAGGGGAACAAGATTTTCCAAAGTAAAAGTTCCAATATCTAGAACCACTTTATTTTTTAAATTCATTTATTTAAACTAAAAAAAATAAAATTGAAAACAGTTCACGCATTAAACATTTTAAATTAATCTATTCACAAAATCTTAGCAACCTAGCAAAACTTCTACCATTGTCAACATCGTACAAATGGGAACACAGTCTTATTGAGTAGCATTAATTAATTTGCTCAAGGTAATAGTCATTGGAATTTCAAACCAGTTTTAAATGTAAACTCTATGGTTTATATTATTTCTTCACTGGCTTTAGCAGCGAGTAGTCATAAAACATGGTATCTTTTTAACAAACTTCTTGAATAAATAATCTGTGCTTATTTTTAAATTAAGGCATTTTTCTAGATTTTAACAATGTAGGAAAAAATGTAAAATATACAATTTAAAACGAAATTGTAGAATTTATGTGAAAATAATGGGTATGGCGGATAGTGTATGGTTTCTAGAGAGACTGAGGACTATGGGAACTCATACCATAAAATCACCTGCATAATAATCACTGGCCCTTCGTGCGTATCACTGTTTCATAGTTAAGTGTGTAGTAAGTGCAAGGCTGGAAATTGCTTCCTTTCATCTGGAAGAAAAGCAATCAACAGGAGAGCACATCTAAAGCTGTGAAAATGCTGACACGGAAGCACAACTAAAGAGCATTCCAGAAAATCTCTAATATGTTCTCACCAACAGATTATCTTCTGTCTACAAAATATTTTCAAAATTGATGTAAATTTAATGGAGTGAAACCAAATCTGAGACATATGATTATGCATATGTATATTTCAGTATATTGCCCATATCTGAAGTACCTAGATTTATTTACTTTCCATTAGAAGCCATTAAGTTTTGAGCTACAAATATAAGCTTGTTAAAAAATAGCTTATTTTCTTATAGAGTATATTACAAGCTCCAGCTCTATAGCTGTGTCTCTATAGCTGTGTATAGGGTTATGATCTAGGGTCTCAGGGGCTTTGTTATAACTCTGCTGCGGGAATGTTTGTGACTTTGGCAAACTGATTTATTTCATGATGACTCTTTCTTTTAGGTAAACTGATACAGCTGTTCTGGATTATATCTAAATTTTTTTTCTGGTTCTGAATGACTACAGTTCAATAATTCTACCCAAACAAACAGTTCTTCCAGTAAAGTGTGCACATTTTATTCTGAAGAGCATACACATAAATACATGGTAATTGATTTAACACGTACTGGGTTTCTACTCAGCTAGAGCACTAAGGATGCGGTGGTCAATGAGAAATATGGATTCTATTTCTTTATTAATGTGCTCTTTGAAATATAAGAAAATAATAGATTTATTTTTTCTCCAATCTCTATCTTCAATTCTAGAGGAAACACTCCTGCTTCCTACCCTGGCACGTATGAGTGTATATGCATATGTATCTTCAAGGGATTTTTTCTTGTCACTTTTGTATTTACAAGTAAAAAAAAAATAAAAGCTTAGTATGACCCAGACTTTTCATTTTTCATGTTTAAAAAGTCTAGTCGTTCCTAAACCAAAATTACAATTTCTCTTCCAATAAGAGGCTTCTCTTACGTAAACACATAGCTTCTCCATATCCTTCTCCATAACCCTGTGTCTGATTCTTTATTCTTCCTGTCACACCTCCCTACCCACTGCCTGCTGCGCAAAATGGGGTGATGATCAGTAAATACTTCTTAGAGGAGTTATTTCAACTTACTACCCCAGAGAAAGGGAGCCAGCATGAGAAATAATTTTAAGTTCATAAATTGAAAGCTCAAAAGCCCCCCCCCCCAGAATAGAGATACATTTTCTCTGATCCCACTACACTTTAAAACATTTTTATTAATTGCCAATATTTATAAAGTTGGAAGACTGTAAGTACTAAAATAGATGTCTAGCTTCTTTCATGGATTAGAAGCTAGTGCCCTTGAGTCAGTGTATTAGTATGACCCAACAGCTAGAGCTGAGTACAGCTGTGGTCTCTAAGCTCCCATCATCAAGTTCCTTGCCATTCACTAGTGGATTATACCGGTGTGCTTTACTTAGAAGACCAGTCTCATTGGCATTTGAGATTTGAATGCTAGCCTACAGGCGTAAGGAACTGCAAGTTCCTTCATTCGTATTTCAGTTAGGGTTCTTATTCATAAACGTCTGAACCAGCTCTAACAAATTTAGCAAAAGCAATTTGATAAAGGATAGTGGATAGTTTACATAAACTGTTAGAGGAGCAAAGAAAATCTGGCTGGGAAGCTCTACAGCCAAAAACAACAGCCTTGTGCTGCCCAAGAGGCTTTTTTCTGCTGCTCTAACAGACCCCACAGCAGGTAGAGTCACAAAGTTTCCAAGGCGTCGCTGGGCCTCTGGCACTGCTGTGGAAAGCTTTTCATTTTTCTACAGCATAGCACCATCCTTTCCAGCAATAAGGAGTCTGCTCAACGTCACCATCCTCCTGTTACTTTTCTTCTGAATGACAATTTGAAGGGAACTACGTCACATGCCTACACTGTATCTCCAAGCAAGGCCAGGGAGGCAAATCTGGGCTTCTACTTTGGTAAGGTGGGAAAGTGTTCATAAAGTACTTAGCATTGATACAGGTGATTGTTTAAGTGGCTTGTTTTAAGGCATATAGTGAGCTTCCCTGGTAAAGATGAAATTTAAAGTCCTGTCTCCCATGCCCCAATCCATTATTTAATCCATACCTCTAACTCTATATTTATAGGAAGCTGTAATCCCAAGGATAGGATCTAAAAATAGCAGAACTTTCAGAAATCTTAAGGAACTTTTCACTTTTAATTAGAAAAAATTTTCCGTTTGAAAACCATTATTTCTCAAAACATGCATTCAATGCTTCCTGCCTGTAAACTTGGATACAACCAGAAGACATCTAACACCGATGAAAGAATACATCCCTGATGTGCTACTATTAGGTCAGGGAAAGCATATAAAGTTAAGGAATGCAGTCAACTGCAGCTCTATAGCATAGATATCTTATTCTAGGATTTACACTTCATGAAACCCCAGAATCTGTCCCATGAGCACTGCCTAGCATCATTTAATCTCACACCGAGTTCTGAGTTTTTCCATCAGAAATTGAATTATTCTGATAACTAATAATAACATCGTGCTTTAATTTTCTGTGCTTATGACAACTGGGTAAATAGTACAGGATATAAAATTCTTGGAAGTATGAATACGTGTGTGCATTTTGAATGAGAGAATGCTTTTAATAACAGACTTCCAGGTCATCAGAATAGTTACAGAAAGCTGAGATGAGATAGTTTCCACATTCTCAATCATATTACATTCTTTTTTCACATTATAATGAGATAAATAAAATGTCCTCCTTCTTTCGCCAAATAAGTAGAGAGATCAATTATCTGAGATGTAATTTAATTTCTTTTGTGTGTCAGGCCAATAGAAAAGAAGGGATACAATATAGATAGGAAAAGAACAGCCGTAATCAAGAAATGATAAATAATTATATTTAGAGCCTCGTGTAAGTAGCTTGTTCAGACTTTTGTTTGTCTTCACCCAATTATATGACTTAAAAAAATGGTGACTAAAAGAATGAATAAATGATCTTTTCACAAGCCAGAAGAAATGTAGCTTTTTATCTGGTCACTGATCACTACTCAGTGAAAACCAGGAAACAGGGGAGGAGGCAGAGCAGTGACTCAGAGTAGTAGTCTGGAATCAAATTGAGACAGGAAAAAAGCACCCAGGAGGGCAACCCAAGTGTCAGAGACCAGCCACTTCCTTTGCCTAATTTTATTGCAAAATATGTTGAAGGAAAGAGACAGCAAATGAATAGCTTCCCTTCTGTGGATATTGGGACAACAAACCCTGTTAGAAGTGTTTTCTTTTCCTTTCAATACAAAGATAAATTGTAAGGATGAGGATACTTTAAGATACTACAGTTCTTCTAATTATTAGAATTACAACACTTTGAAATAAGCACATCAGAGTAAAAACAAAGCACCTCACTCCTCCTTCTCTCTTTTTTCACTCTCTTATTATCTTTGGTCTCTATATACTTCCTGCTCTCTCAGTCTTGCTCTTGTATGTTCTCTCTCTCTCTCACACACACGCGCACACACACACACTCTCTCTCTCAAGCATGCACTTAGATACAATCTCTCCTGCATACCAATAGAAGTTAACCCTGGGACTTACAGGAAAAAAAAGAACGTATTTAAATACTTAGAAATGCCAGAGTACTTTATAATGTGTACTGCCATTGCTCATTATGAATTTGACTATAATTAAATATCTTGCAAGATTACCTCCTGCAAAGACAGACAAACAAAAAGATCCCTAAATTTACCATCTATTGAGAAATCTAGATCTTTTTTTTTCCTTATCCTGAAAAGTCCTCTTGTAATTACCAGAGTGGCCTTTTATTGTGTATTCCATTATTTGGTAGAAAACTCTGTGTTGATCTTACAATATCAAAGCAACCATAGGTTAAGAAAGCGCATATAGCCCACTTGGATATGAGAAAGGAAATAATTCCTTTTATGTATTTGGAATAATGTGATAATATTTCCACACGGAGAGGGAAAAAAACGTATGCCTGTTCTTGCCTGGCTTAAAACCTGGTCTTATGATCTCTAAACTGTTTGTATCTGGTAACGGAGGCTGGATTTGGGAGTAGGCACGAGGGAAATGCTGACACCGGAAGACAGTGCATAGTCTCAGCGTGGAGGGAATAAAGTAGTTCTGGAATCGAGGCAGAGTGCACACAGACCGCTAAGGTTGTCGAACTGTGCCCCTTGCTCTAGCTGTACCTTTCTTTATGTCCACAGTATGTTATTATTATTCACTGGGTCACCCTGAAGAGCACTCTTCCAACTTGATACAATGCTTACTTAGGTCTTCTTTATACATCTTTGATTTCTCTATCTCCTTCTTCCCTCCCAAGCTACTGTTCTTACCTCGACTGAGGTCATTTTCCCACTCTCTGTGGGCTGTTTTATTGCTGTTGTTATAAGTGGGTTGACTCTAGTCACCAACTCTCTTTAAATTCCTAAATCAGTACTTTCATTCCCAACCTCCCTCCCAAGTTCAAGCCACATACTGAAAACTGCCTATTGAATATTGAATACTGCTTAGATTTCAGTTGTAAAGCAATTCCTCCTGTGGCTTCTACATTATATAATTATCATTGTTCTTGAAAACTTATATGATTCACTGATACTTCTTCCCTCTTTGCACTAACCCCTAAATCCAGTGAATTGCAAGTCATGTTTTATTTATTAATTTTTAATATGTATGCCAAATTTACCCATGCTCTGCATTAATCCTTGACTTGTGATTCCTGTTGTGACACCAGGATTGTTGTGACATGGTCCCTTGTTCTTCTGTCCATTCACTGATTAGCCACACTTTCAGGAAATTTAAGAAATTACCATTCTGATAATATATATCCAACCACCTTTCATAAATCTTCAGCAATTCTCTGTTTTATAACGAACACTGTCTAGACTCATTCAAAGCTCTTGAAAAATGTGATGCTAAACTGTCTCATTTTATAAGGCTACATTTCATGTATTCTGTCCCCAAATCACATTCCTTGGTTTTTTCTCTGAACATGCTTAATGCTTTGATTTGTGTTGTGTCCTCTAGTTGACATGCCCTTCATCTTTGTATGTTAAAATAATACATATTGTTCAAGGATATGTGAAAATGCCATGAAGCATCCAGGAGGATTTCCTTCACTATGCTTATCTCCTTTACTTCCTTTGTATCCCTGTTTCTCTCTCTTTATCAGTGTGTCTGTGCCATTTCACTTACTAGCCTATAATGCTTTTTTTTAAAAAAGAGAACGATGATGTTATTATGTCCAAACCTTTTCTTAGGAACTTTCAGAAACTATAGAATGAGTAGGTTAATGAAATATATATAGCATTAAAATTTTATTCTTCTATTACTGCATTCCTTTTTTCCTTACTCTGTTTTTTTTTTCTTTAAGTAGGCTCCATACCCAGCATGGAGCCCAATGCAGGGTTTGAACTCAAGACCCTGAGATCAAGACCTGAGCTGAGATCAAGAGTCAGGCACTTAACCGACTGAGCTACCCAGGCGCCCCTTCATCACTCTATTTCTTGATCCTTGGTGATATTAAAATCTCCTTAGTGTTTTCAACTGAAATCACAAAATGAACCAATCTTAATTTTATCTTGAGATTTCCAGTGTTATTAATTTGTATACACTATATTCATTTACCTCACCATAGGTCTAGTTTGTGTTGACAGCTTACACCTCTGAGCCTCACTGAAAATGTTTCATTGTTCAGGAAATGCTCTAAGATCATGATTCTAGTCATTATCTAGTATTCATTAAGGACAGTAAGTGTAGAGATTAGGTGAGGGTGAGGAAATACACTACAATATGACAATTAAGGAAAGAGTATATGATAACATATGATAACATTACTACTTATTAGCAGTGTAACCTTGGATGCATTGCCGAAACCCTGAGGCTCAGTTGTTTTTGTTTTGTTTTGTTTTGTTTTTAATGTGAGAAATGAGGATAATAAAGGCAAACTTACAATATGTTATATAATGAATAATAGAGATAATCTAAGTCAAGTACCCAAAAGCTAGTAAAGGTCCAATCATCATGGCTAAACTTCTTTAATGTATGCAAGCACATGAACTGATGTTTTCTTTTATTTTTAAGTGTATTTATTTTGAGAAAGAGTGCGAGTGGGGGGCGGGGGCAGAGACAGAATGAGAAAGAGAATCCCAAGCAGGCTCCACACTGTCAGCATAGAGCCCAATGGAGAGCTTGAACTCACGAACCACGAAATCATGACCTGAGCTGAAATCAAGAGTTGGATGCTTAACTGACTGAGCCACCCAGGCACCCCAGATTGATGTTTTCAGTATTAATTTTAAAACATAACACTTCACCAGATATTTATCCATTTTTTGAACAAATATATTTCTAGTAACTTAACTGTCCACTCTCAGGTATCAATAATCCTTTTACATAGTTGAAGCGGCTTGACTAGAAGGACTCCATTCATTAATTTACTTCCTGTGCTTTGCAGTGCCCCTAGAACTTGGATAGTGCTTAGGACACTTTCATTGGCTGAGAGTGAATGGCACTACAGAGAGATATAAGCTCAAAATTATTTCCAGTGATTTTATTAAAACAGAACATAAGTAAAGTGGAGACTGCACTCTCTAAAATTTCACATGGGGAAAAAGGTTTAGGAGTCTGTGAGAAGTAGCTTTATTTAATAATTAAATTTGACTATAAATAAAAGTAAGAGGTAAATCAGAAAAAGAGATCTAGGTAAGGCTTGATAATAATTTGGGAAATGATAAAAAATCTAAATCTTTTGTTGCCTTTGCATCTCTTAGATTAAAAAAAACCTATACTAAAATATATATCCATAATTTCCTTAATCAAAACTGGTTTCTCTAATTTGAAACTATAGTGTCTATGATTAGAATGTTTCTTGGCAATTTCTAGAGAATTTGGTTAAAAAACTAATATTGGAAAGTATTTTTTACCGTATGGTCATCATACTGGGGTCTTTAATTTCTGCCTCCATCCTAGACTAGACTTGGAGTTTTCTCTTCTTCTTCTTATGCAAATGAATGGGGCAATTTCATATCTTGATTCTGGCCTGTAATTTCCAATTAAATGATAATGATCCATGTATGTTTTGATACTGTTAAGTGTGATATAAATTGCACCTCTTCAATTACAAATGTTAGCTGCTTTGAGATCCTGAAGGGAAGAGAACTATTATTTCTTGGCACCTATTCTATGCCAAACATTTCACATATCATTTGATTTTAAATTTCCACTGCTTGTTATTATTCTAAGAGGATACCATAAAAAGATGCAAGTCTTTCAAAGTAAATACTCAATTTGTTTCTAAAATCTTTAAATGTTGTGATTTCCCAAGACTGCTCACTGTAAATATTATTTCTGAAGATGTTCGTTTTTGAACAACTAAGAAAGATACAGTTAACTAGGCTATTCCCAAATAAGGTTGGTTGTGTTAAATTACTTTAAATCAATAGTAAGTTGATGTGTTCTAGTAAACCTGACCACATGTGTTCAGTTCAGATGATATCAGGAAACAAAAAACAATTATGAGGCTACACTTGTTTTCTCAAAAATTTTAGTTATCCTGATAACTAGTTTAGTTTTCCTTGAACATCCTTGGGGAAGTACTTCAGGAATAGCTATGAGTGGATGACTCTAAGGTGCACGATTCATAAATGAGGTGCCTGCTTTAGAGACGTGTTGTGTAGCCTCTGAGTCCCAAAGAGAAAGCTACCAATAGCAAGGTCTTTATGAACAGACTGAATTGGTAAGACAGATTTTTACTCAGCGTAGAAGGAACTGTAGTTCACCAATTCTTATTTTTGATATTCATTATTATATTCAGAAGTCAGTAATACCATCGGTAGCACCATCTTTAAGTGGAAAAATATTTCTCCACCTCATTCATCACCAGCCTCATCGTCATCTCTGTCTCATTCTACCAGATTGTTTCTCTGTCCCAACATTCTAGGAATGTTACAGCGATAATTTCGTGTCCAACTAGAGGGATTCTTGATCTTGTAAACTGGTACTCATTACCAGTTCTCTTAAGAATTCAGTGTTTTTCTGTCTAATTCAATTCCATTATTAGAAAGTCTGATTATCAAGTTTTATACTTGTTTATCTCTCTAGCTCTGACTTCAGACTTTATTTTATTTATAGAGTAATATTTCAATTCAACAAATAAGTTATACAAATAAGAAAGTCCCACAGTATTTGTGAATCACATTTTTATCTTCATGCTATATGAATTACCCAACACATATTTTTTCTGCCTCATTTTTATGACTCGCTTAGTTTGATATTTTACATGTCAAAATATGCCATCATACACATAAATTTAAAAAAACAACATTCTTGAACTCTGGGGAAAATGTGAAGAGAAAAATGCAATCACTTTGGCTGGAATTGAAGTTTAGTCTCCATATAATCACCGACAATCTAGGTAAATATTAGGTTGACCACATTATGGCAGTGCTACCATTGACATGAGCGTCCATGAAGCATATACTTCCTAGATATGTTTCTGAATCTGGTATGGATATTTTTTAGATGTTCAAAATTAAATATGCACAACTGGGAGGGCAGCATGATCAAATCCTAACCTGGAGAAGAAGTTATAAACCTGGAATCATGAATGAAGAAAGAGTCGGTATGGATATCAGGATTTTTAAATTATCAGACACTGTGAAATCTAAAGCTGTTTCTGCACTTTCCTGGTCCCAGAACACTCACCTTTTAAAGATCACAAAAAGCAGGTATGTGCATTAAAGTGTTAACATGCTGTGGAAAACAGATAATAAGATAACCATGTCCAGGAGAAGGAAATAAGTAATGTGGCAGAATAGAAAATGTGGGGATATACATGATAAGAAAGGAAGAATTATATCTCCGTGATCAGTTACACTAGGTTTTTTCCTGTGGTTGTTTGGTGTGCATTGCCAACTGTTATATAATATAATAGAAAGAAATTCCTGATTCTTAAGCAATTGAAATAAAGAAAAAAATAGTTGTTGTGAACTAGATGCTTGAGAACTTTTTTTAAGAGGGCAAGATGATCTATCTCTGGTGTTCTGTTCTTTCTAATTGAATACAGACTATTCCTCTCCAAGGCCATTAAGAATGTAAAAAATTCCAGTTCAACTCATAGATAGGTAATGCTACTGTCATTTTTTATTATAGATTTTTTGTTACAGGTGTTGATCATCTCCGATAACTGGAAGCAGGCTAGGTGTAACCTATATAGATAGATGGGCAGGAAAGATAATGTGATTGAGACATGAGGAGAACCTGTAAGAAAACAATTGGGTAGAAGAATTGCAAAAAGCATTCTAAATGGTAGAAATTCAGTCTACCTGATGTGGCCTGTGGACTCTTTATTTTCCTAAAGTGTGTAGAAAGCATGATTAGATGGGGGTAGGGCATGAGTTGAGTACAAATTTAGTGCAAAGAAGAGTAGATATGTTGTGCCAACTCTGTATAAATAGTAATATGATGAATCGTAACTAAATTGGGATTTCAATGGATGCAGAAGAGACCATCTTCTCATTCACACAATTGTTAAAAACATTTATTAAGCATCTTTATGCCAAGCTCTGTTAGATATTAGAGGGCTAACACAAAAGAGACATACTGCTTTTATGTTTTTTAATTAATTTAATTTTTTAATGTTCAGTACACAGCCCAACATAGGGCCTGATCCAGCAAACTACAAGACATTCTCAGAGAACACATGTTGTGAAGGTAAAGAGGAATAATTATATTTACCAATGTAGTATCTAACTTCTTATGATAGAGGTCTTATGTTCTAGAATATGGAGGAGCATAGAAAGAAAAACTCAGTTTTCCTGGAAGAGTTACAAAAGACCTTAAAGAGAAGAGGATATTCTGGTTTAAACATATGAGGGCAACAGAAATATATTTAGGTAGTTTGGAAGACAACTCATTTTCTGAAAGGGTGTTGCAAGTTGAGTTCTCTGTAAAGCCAGCTCTAAAATAGGGATTAGCTCACAGAACGTTTTTTAAGGGGTGTTCTTGGGGCCAGACCTGAAGGAAGCAAAAGAGGAGAGCAGAATAGAATAGGGGGTGAAATTCAAGTGTGATGGAGGTCCAATTATAGTCTTGGCCTACCCCATAGGGAGCTCTGGAAATAGAGCAGACTTTCAGGTTTGCTCTGGGTTAGACAGAGATAAGCACACCTTTATACCCTTCATATCAATCAGTCATCTGCATAAGGGCCACCCCAAGAGGGAGCAATCCTACTAGGACAGGTAGTGGTATTAGGGCTCTGACAACTAAATGTTATTTGCTGACCACACTCCCTCCCAGCACCTGGGCTACAAGTCCTACCTTGCAAAGGAATTGGGGCATATTGCAATGACCATGACAGACGTGACATGAAATAGAGGCTTGAGCTTGATGGAGAAGGTTTGGAGTAACCACCATGATAATGGGGAAATGTATTGGATAAAATACATATTATAGAAGTTTCCAAGAGACTAACTGAAGGTATAGTGGAGATTTGTTACCATGCTGGACATGTCAAGTCCTGTTACACCTCTGGGGCAGCACCAGTGATCTAAGGAATTCTGAGCAGCAAACTTCAGGCCAGTTCAGGCTGGTGGGAAAGGATCCATGTTGTAATTCCCAGAACCTGTGAATATGTTACCTTAGATGCCATTATTAGATGGCAAAAGGGACTTTGCAGACATAATTAAAGGTACCGACCTTGAGATAAGGAGTTGATCATTCATTATGTGGGTGGGCCCAATGTAATTGCAATGCTCCTTAAAAGTAGAAGAGGGCTATGGCAAAGAAGGCCAGAGGGATGCAATGTGAGAAAGACTTGAGCTGTCATTGCTCACTTTGAAGATATAAAGAGGCTGTGAGCCAAAGAAGGTAGGTAACCTCTAGAAGCAGGAAAAGGCAAGGAAATGGACCCCACCCACAACATACTGATAGGAATACAGCCCTGAAAACACTTTTATTTTAGCCTGATGAGGCCCTTGCCATGCTTTTGACCTACAGAATGATACGGCAGAAAATTCATGTTGTTTTTAAGCCATTTAACTTTGTGGTAATTAATTATAACAACAATAGAAACTTAACAGTAGATGTATGTTAGAAGTTAGGTTCTAAATTCAGCACGCAAGGTGAATTCAATTAGTCAACATTGAGTTTGACGATAATTTATATGGCCCATAAAATATAATGAACATGATCTGGCTTATATAACCCTGTATATTAATCTTTATCTATAAATACATAATATGTAGAATAATATACAGCACACCCATCATATGTAGTATATACATGAAAAGTACATAAAAAAATTAGGCTCTCTTTTTTAAAGTTAAAAAAATTTTTTTTAATGTTTATTTTTGAGAGAGATGCTGACAGAATGCGAGTGGGTTAGGGGCAGAGAGAGAGGGAGACACAGAATCCAAAGCAGGCTCCAGGCTCCGAGCTATCAGCACAGAGCCCGTTGTGGGGCTCAAACTCACAGGCTGTGAGATCATGACCTGAAGTCGGAGGCTTAATCGACTGAGCCACCCAGGAGCCCCTCAAGTTTATTTTAAGAGAGAGAGAGAGAGAGTATCTGCACATGAGTCAGGGAGGGACAGAGAGAGAGAGGGAGAGGGAGAATCCCAAGCAAGCTCCATGCTTTCAGTACACAGCCCAACACAGGGCCTGATCCAGCAAACTACAAGATTGTGACTTGGACCAAAAATCAAGAGTGGGCTGCTTAACCAACTGAGCCACCCAGGTGCCCCTAGGTTCCTTTGTAAAATCATACATAATCAAAATTACATGAACTAATAGTATATATGATGTTCTAATCTACTAGATAAAAGGAGATAAGGAAGACAAGAGTATTATTGGAAATGAGGTTTAAATAACTGTGACACAGGTGAATGAGGCAGGAGATCATTTACAAGAAAGACGTTAAAACATCAGAGTATGAAAAGCAATTCTGATCTGGATTACCGATGAAAGGGTCTTACTATTCTTCCTGTCTAGGAACAGGATTGCTTCCAGCATTTGGGGCAGGACCAAAATTCTGGGAGACATTAAATATTCCACAGGATTCAGAGGCATGGAATTAAGTGGATCAATACAGAACCTGTTGATTTATTAGTAATTTCCTTTATTCAAAATCCCAGGAAAGACTTAAACAGCTTTTGGTTCTTAAGAAAATAATATGACAAAACTTCAGTGTAGTAGTACTTTCTAGCTAAAACCAATAAAATTAAAAAAAATTAATTAATGCTATTAAAAACCTATATTCTTATAAATTGTATTATGTACGTTTGAAAAAATTAATTTCAATCTATAAGAACAATTATTATAGTGGCTAAAAAAATGAATCACTCATGTAGTTTAGTTTAACAGATAGCACATTTCTTTCCCTGTTCTGTATCCCAAGAAGCTATAATAAGCCCAGAATCTCTTTTCAAATGGTAGACACACAGTCAATAAGAGCTTCACCCTTGAGCAAGTTCCCAAGTGCAGGAAAAGAAAGTGTTCTGATTTTCCCCTTTTGGGAAACAGATCCATTTCATCCCATGGACTTTTCAGTGATGCAGAAAATGCAAGATAAAAAAAAGTCTTCACCTGCTTATCCTTAAAAATCCAATGCCAGACTAAGGAGGCTGGGGAAGGGAAGGTGGAAAAGAATGCAAAAATAGTATATTTGATTTGTTTTGGGGTTTGATGTCACTATAGAAGCAAAGCAAATATCCCTAAAGCTTCGCTTATAATCCTACCTGTGCTACATAAGAACAAATATCTGGCTTTTTGCATCATGATTGAGTAGTGGCTTGGTTTTGCATTATAAAGGACCAGAGCTGGGCATCATAAAGATGCTATTTAATAGCTAAGATGATACAAACACAGCAAAATAAAAGTCCTTGGAATAAAGGAAGAGATTGTTGGTCATTACTCAAGATGGGTTGTGAATCCATGACTCCAAGTTGCATTTTAGATCCTAACAGAACACATGGCTGTAGGAAATAACTCATTCCATTTCTTGGTTTCTCTGATTCTTCCCTCATGCCTTCCCTGAACATTAAAATAGAAGACAAATTTTTAATGTGCATCATTAGACACTCAATAAATATTTACATAGTGAATAAAGGAGTAAATGAATGAATGATGTAGCAAAGAATTTGTGCTTAAGGATGCTGAACTGCCCAATGGTCATCCTATTGTAAAAATATTCCACTTTTGACATTTCTCTCTGGTGATAAGTGTGTGTCTGGGGTTTGTGTCCAGTACTAATTAAGTATACTCTCTTTTTAAATGCTAATTTCTCAAAAAGTGATTCCTTCTTGGCTTATGGAGCAGCTCACTTAAATCTTCTAAATTGGTTTGCTGGGGAGATGGCCCTGACCTTCTTCCCCTTTAGATACAGGCTCATGTTCTACATCTCTTAAACTAAGGCTATGTTCACACCAGAGTAATTAACTGAATAATTGCCCTAATGGGATTTAACCTTACTCTCAGTCTTAATTGAGATGATTGCTCCAGTGTGAACATACTCTAATAAGCTCCCTGAGAAGTTAGCATTTACCTTCTAAAACCAAAGTCGGCTGTGCTTTCCCTTCACTGAAGTTACCTCATCAGAGATGTAATGAATGTTAAAAATAAAACACTCCAAATAGAAATATGTGTGCTGGAAATAAAAGTTCTATTGATGACACCTCACAGAGATATTTACCATTAAAAATTTACAAATCTTTCCAGAATTTCTTTTCTCTCTTGCTCACCTCCCTCTCCCCCCGCTCCATACTATATATGTGTATTTCACATACATATGTGTACACATAAGCACACACCATATGCAAA
Organism: Panthera uncia; assembly: GCF_023721935.1. NCBI lineage: Eukaryota > Metazoa > Chordata > Mammalia > Carnivora > Felidae > Panthera > Panthera uncia. The sequence continues at coordinate 137,701,862 of NC_064816.1, read as the reverse complement.
GATATACATACATATACACATTTATAAATAAATATATACATTTTTGTACATGCATACATACACAGACATACACACTTAATAGAGGTCCCTCTAAGAACCATTTGATCCGATGTGAGATGGTCAAATATTAGCATAAATATTTAGCCAAAACCAAGAGCAAAGTAAAATATCATCACTATTTAGTGAATGAACTTCTAAAATATGAGGATAAATCTGATATTTTACTTAAAATAATTATTCTAACTGTATTACTAAAATTTTTAGTTATACACATTTCAAATTTAAAATTGTAATGCTGGAACAATAAAGTCTTGGCACTATTCTGTGCAAGAGTAATCCTGTAGTCCTTATATATCACATGTATATAGCTAAACAGAGGCTCAGTTTTACCAGATGTTAGAAGTGAAATATTTTCATAGGCGTGGGAATAATCTCATTTTTTTCTAATACTTGCTGTGACATTCTAATATGAATGTCACAGAAGCATCTTTACTACATAACTTTAGAAAGAACATAATATCCCTTTCAAGTCAACAAATCTGTTTAAATTATTTAATAGTAATATAATTCCCCAAAATAGGTATTTGATATCATAATTCTATTTTGTTGAAATGTTACATGTTTCCATAAATGTTGTATTACTAAACATATAACTCTTAAAAGCTGTATTTAACATCTAGTTGTTTAATCCAATAGAAGATTTTGATTATAAAGAAGGAAATCTCCAAAATCATGAATAAGCATCATAATAAATAATCATTCATACTAGCTCTCTATTTCTCTATTTAGCTATTTTAGTACTAATCATTTTCATACCAATTAATAGCTTTTATAATTAAATTACCACAACATTTTAGTTTTTCAACATTAAATGTACAACTAACATTAATTATCCAATGTATATCTTAACACAAGAATTACTAGGAGATTTTTCACCCTAAGGTATGTCCATTATTCTTACTTATATTTTAAAAATATCATTTATTGAATCCCTAAATATTAATGTATTTCTCTTTGCATATGTGTATATGTAGATATCATACACATGCATAGACATGCTTTACATAAAAACATACAAACAATATACATATACATATAAAAACAAACGATGTTGTTTTTTATTTAGCATCTAATAGTCATGTTACTATAGACATTATATCTATATCTATATATAAGATATAAGATACTTTTCGAAACCTCCTTTCATGAGCATATAAGTTGTTTGCAATTTTTTTTAAATTTTTTTAATGTTTATTTATTATTGAGAGACAGAGAGACACAGAGCGTGAGCAGGGGAGGGGTAGAGAGAGGGGGAGACATAGAATTTGAAGTAGGCTCCAGGCTCTGAGCTGTCAGCACAGAGCCTGATGCGGGGCCCCAACTCACAAACTGCAAGATCATGACCTGAGCTGAAGTCGGTTGCTCAACCAACTGAGCCACCCAGGTGCCCCTGCAATTTTTAATTAATACAAATCCTGGTGCCATGATCATTCCTTGTAGTGGACACTGTTTTAACTACCCAACATCCATTCTCCCATTTGCTTTTTTAAAAGACTCATAATTATGTCCAGGAATCCACTCCTTTTCTGCGAGACCTTTCTTTTCAGATAAATATGACAATATTCATGGCTTGGTTTAACAGTAATCCTCTGCAGGGGCACCTGGGTAGCTCAGTCCATTGAGCATTGTTGCACTCTTGAATTCAGCTCAGTTCATGATCTCATGGTTCCTGGGATCGAGCCCCATGTTGGGCTCCTGCATTGCCAGTACAGAGCCTGCTTGAGATTCTGTCTCTCTCTCTCAAAATAAATAAATAAACATTAAAAAAAATAAAAATAATTGTGCCTACTTTGTTATTAATTGGCTAACAAAGCCATATGGGCACACTGAGATCTGCAAAGAAAGTTTCATATCAGTATTTTCCTTTAAACCCTCACAGAGAAAAAAGTAAACTTCATCATGGTTATTTTGGCTTTATATTCACTATTCCTGTACCATTTTCCCAAAGCTAGGGAAAATCTGATTAGATTATTTCCCAGGGCTGTTAACCTCCAAAGCCAACATTACAATTATTATCAGTTGTAGACCTCACTATTATCTCTCATATTAGGGGTGCATCATACAGTTTATGAAGAGTGATAATTTAATTGGCAGTGTTTTCAGTCTTATACAGGCATAAATGAATTTTTAAAGCTCCCCACTGATTCCAAAATGCAGCCATGTTTGACAGCTCATGTTTAGAGTACATTTACCCATTGTCAAATCTTTCCTTACCCATATTTAAACATTCAAATTGTCTTTAATCTCAAAACCCATCTCAGGGCGCCTGGGTGGCTCAGTCAGTTAAGTGTCTGACTTGGGCTCAAGTCATGATCTCATGGTCCCTGAGTTCAAGCCCCGAGTTGGGCTCTGTGCTGACAGCTTGAAGTCTGAAGCCTGTTTCAGATTCTGTCTCCCTCTCTCTCTGCCCCTCCCCCACTCACATTCTGTCTCTGTCTCTCTCTCTCTCAAAACAAATAAAATAAAATACATTAAAAAACCCCATCTCATAAAAGAAACTAGCCTCCAAATTAGCTAAAAAGTCTTATATAAATCAAAATGTAGTTAAATCCATGAAAGAGATTTTCATCTTTTCCTTGCTAATTTAAATACATTCTCTTCACAATTTAATTCATTGCACACATGAGGCATAATCTTTGCTTTGTTGCCTGAAGTGATAAAAAAAAGACATACGTTTAAAATTATAACAAAAACTCACTGAACTGTGGATATTAATGGAATTTTTACTTGTAATATTCTCTCAAATTAAAAAGAAAAAATAATCAAAAACACCTGCTTCTCTGGTGTCTTGCATTCCCTTCCAGCCGTCATCCTAATTGGTCCTTCCTGTCTGAATGTTAGTTTTGATCAGTCCTGACCTGTCCTATCCTCCTTATTTCAGCTCTTTTTCTGAGTTTGGAAGGGCAATTGGCCCTATCCTATGGGCCTTGGGAAGACTTCAAATAATTGGTTGTTACGTATTTAAGTTTCTGACTCTGGGTGATAAAATGGGGGGCAAGAGGCTTTTTTTCAGAGTTGATCTGTCTTTGCCAGAGCCCTACATAACTGAGAATGACAGCAGCTGTGTTACGGCTCTAATGGTGTGGATTCAAGCATGGCACTAACAAGATGCACAGACAATAGGGAAAAATCATCGCAGGAGAAGGTAGCGGTTTACAAAGGCTGCTCCATTTGTGTTCAGAGCTTGTCATTTCAAAGTGAGGACCCCACAGTGCAAATGTGTCCCCAGAAGGGTACAGAGTTTAGAATGTCTGGGAAACTCAGGGAACTCTAGTGGTTGGTGATGGTGGCTAAGCTGGCAATTCTTCACAATTTATTGCCTGAGTGACAGGACTCAGAAATGAATGACAAGGCCATGTTGGCAGGTTATAATTAAGTAGATGTGTGTGTGTGTGTGTGTGTGTGTGTGTGTGTGTGTAATAATAATTCTACAACTACAGAGTGAAAAGAGTTTTGTTGCAGCAGTGTGACTTCAAGAGACATTCCTATGCTAATGCCAAGAGACACTTACATGGACCACGTCTGACCCTGCAATGCAGTTAGTTAATAATTATAAATTGCCATTTGTAGTTTCTGTTAGTTTTCGCCCTTCCCATCCTCTTCATCATTTCTATTTAATTATGGACAGCGTTCTAAAACTGTTCAAGAAAATCAACTTAAGTTTAATTTAAAATTCTATCCTGCTACCTCTCCCCACTGCTTGTGATCACACCAAGTCTTTGATGGAATTACCCGTTCACTGTCACAGACTTATCCTCTTTTTCTCTTTTTCGGGAAACAACATACTCAGCAACCTGCCCTTCCTTCCTGTCCCAGCAGGAGGTTTAAAGAAAGCTGTGTGGTTTTTTTCCTAAGTTAGGTTTTAATTTGGTCATTATAATAGCACCAGTGTGAGACAGAAATGTGTGCTTCTCAATGCTCCTCACAGACATTACTAGTACTGCTCTTTTATTTATGAATGAACAAACGGGTGAGTGAATAGGCGAATGAGTGAGTGAGTGCTGGCAGGGGGATTTCCTACTGAGGCTTCTCATATTCCGTAGAATTCTCACTTAAATCAGTCATGGGTATGAGAGGGTTGTTTTTATGTTCATCATCACTTCTCTTTCCACTACGCTAAAAAAAATGGAAAGTTTTTGGCGACTATCAGCATTTAGCATGACGTTTCTTTCCTCACTCCTCATGAAGTGGTGACATAAAGTAATAAATAATAATGGTGACAGCAGCCAAGAGCCTGGTGGAGCTTTAGACACCCATTAAGCTCCATCAGTTTTCTCCCTCATTCTGACATGTTTAAGGACATTTTCTCGATCTCATGTAAATTGCTCTATAAACACAACCTCAAAATGATTTCACCTACCTGCAAACAAATCGCCACCCTGGAGTCTTCCTGTTTTGAAAACCTAGCTCGACTACTGAATACAGCAGCAGTAGCTTTTACTAAGTGTTTAATTTGTTCCAGATATAGATGATCCCATTTCATTGTCACAATGACCCTGTGACTATCATTATTATTTCCCCACTTTACAGATTAGGAAATTACAGTTTCAAAATATTAAGACATTGATCAAAACCACAGGTAGCAAAGGAGTCAGAATCTAACCTCAGAGGTTTACCCTTAAGCAGCACATTCTGCTGACATTGGCAATGGACTGCTCAGAAGGGGTTCTAATATTTTCTCAATTGTACTTTTCTGAGGTAGGCAGAAATAAATTGGGCTTCGACTGAAATTAGGCATATGAAACATTCACTTGCCATCAGCTATTAGTCATTGTGAAATATTGTGAATATCTTAGGACACACAGTTTCTTTTCTGAAATGTGTTAAAGAACTTTATTCAACTCTGTATCCCTAGAACCCAGGGCAGTGCCTGGTATTCAGTAGGTATTTTATACCTGTTTAGTGTTCAACTGCTGAGTTTGGGTTAAGATTATGTAAGATCCGGATAGCAATATATTCATTTTTGTAATTATTGACTAATTCATAAAATATTTATTGAGCGTTACTAGTCACTGGGTGGATGGTGGGCAAGGTGTATGGTATATTTTGGGGCAGAAAAAAATTCACAGTGTAACTTACCAAGGAGAGAGAAAAAGTACCTTATTTTTCTAGATATTTTATAACTGATTAAATATAATTGGCATCTATGAGAGAAGAGATATTCCCACTGAGATTTATCCTAAACTGATATGAATCCAAATTTATCGTATTTCTCAGGAGTCACCTGACTACTCACAGTTTGTTGTAGTTTTTTAGAGCATCTGGAGTTAGAAGGGCAAGTGTCCCCCTGAGAAGCATTTACTTTGAAAGTTTAAAGATCATTGTGCATTTACAGATAATTAGTGGTTCTCTTCTTGGCCAAACACACTCTCTTAGGCCGCATTTAAAGAATCAGTGAATCTTTCACAGTGCTAGAAGATTCACTAGTTTGACAAAATGTTAGCGATGTCCAGCCCAATTTAGTGAGTTCTGAACATTATTAAGCTAACACATTTCAAATTTTAATATGCTAATCCACAATCAGAATTCTTTCAGTTTGGATACTGAAAAACTACCACTTGTGGACTTCGAATCAAACCTCTGCTTAAAGGAAGATGTGGGTTGTGATAACCTAATTCTATTTGTCTTAAAAAGCAGGGGGCGCCTGGGTGGCTCAGTCAGTTAAGCGTCAGACTTCAGCTCAGGTCATGATTTCATGGTATGTGAGTTTGAGCCCCACGTTGGGCTCTGTGCTGACAGCTCAGAGCCTGGAGCCCTATGGCTCTGGAGAGATTCTATGTCTCCCTCTTCTCTCTGCCCCTCCCCCATTCATGCTCTGTCTCTCTCTGTCTCTCATAAATGAATAAACATTAAAAAAAATTTAAAAAGCAGTTTGTATACTAACATATACATATATCTACAAGCTTTGTTCTCATCTGTAAGCAGTCTTTAAGAATACAGGTTCATGTAATGCCTTTATTCATTGTTTATTCAAGGATACTCATTTCTCTAAGATCACAGAAACAACAGAAACAAGTCCTCTCTGGATTAAAACAGTGAAATAAAATGTGTAGAATCAAACTGTCACACTGGCAAAGGTTTATAAAAATATTTAAAAATTTTTATTTTTAACTGCTTAAAGTTGAACATCATCATAAATCACCTCTTTTCCTGCTTGAATGCTAATTGTCCTGGAGAGTTTGTTTCATTACTACTTAGATCGAATAACCTCAGTACTGCTTAGTGGTTCCTGGCACCTGTACTTGAGGCTTTTTTTTTTAGGTTCCTAATTGATGTGTAATTTTTACATTTAGAAAGAAAGTGATGTCAAGGATGTGGGACTTCCCGGGAGATACATAGAATGCCTGAGGGGTATGCTCTGGTCTGTCTGATCTAAAGAAGCAGGCATGCTGTCCCTTTTACTTCCTCACATTCTCTTCTGGCTCCGTAGCTCTAGTCATGATTGATTTTTTACTCTCTAGAAGTCAGAAATATGCCTCTGCCTAATTATATCAAGAAACGCAAACAAAAGAAAGACAGAGACAGAGAATTTTAAATATAAGCATTTTTAAAGTCATTCTTCCCTAGATGTGAGAATGTCCCCAGAGCATTTTCTCTAGTTTTCATTTGTATTTGTGGTTTTTACTTCTTTTCCATTTTTTTTTCTTTTTAAATTGAAAGTTGCAAAAGCTTAAAATTAGGACCAGGGGAAATTCTATACGCATCTATACGCATCTCCCATACAAGCAGCTTCACTTCTGGAAGGTTAAGGTTCATAGGGGTTTAAAGCTTGATCTACCCCAATTGCTCTCAATCCTGCATGCACATTAGAATCCCTGGAGGATTTCCAGAACTCCTGACTCTTGTACCACCAACACCTTACCCCTACAGATTCTGATTAGCCTTGGGCGGGGCCCAGTCACTGGCACTTTCAGAAGCTCCAGAGAGGATTCCAATATGCAGGCAGGGTTAAAAGGCTCTGTTTATTCTAAATAAATAATTTTGGTTTCATGGAGATTTGGATGAAAAGTAGAGATTCAGAGAAACTTTACCTACTAATGTAAGGACTGAGCAGGTATGTGAATTCACACCACTCATTTTCATATAAAGAATTCGGTTGGCAACAAATGTGAGTTGCATCCTGAGTAGGCATGAAGTTGTCGCGGCTACCTCTCCTCCTGGTTCTCCTGCTACCACAAACCATGACACCCGTTTTCTCAGCAAGCATAGCAGGCAGAGCCTCCCCAGAGGGAACCTGGCCACAGGGAAGAATTTCCCCAAGTGCAAGGTCTCTTTCAATATGAAATAGGTTAATATGGTCTGATTCCTTGTGCACTCTTGAGCTGCACAACTCCTTCAGTACCTAAAATGAATTTACTCCTTACATATACATACATACATACATACATACATACACTCCTTACATATACATACATACGTACACTTTTTTACTCCACAAACACTAGACATGCAGTGATCATTAATAAAATGCCAGGGAACATTTAATGTGCTCATGAGCTGAATTCTTTTAGTTTGGACACTGAAAACCTATACTACTCATGGACTTTGAATTAAACCTCTGCTTAAAGGCTGTTTCAGCAATTGAGAAAAGCACATAAGTTGCATATTAGACACAAAACCTGATCCTGAGCAATTACCACTGAACCACAGCTGGCCCAAACCAATCAATAAGCAAGCGAACAAACAAACCCACTGCGAAACCAAAGGAAGAACATTGAAAAATGACAAGCGTTTGACATAGCTCTCACTGAAGCAGCTCTCCCTGTATTTTTTTCTGAAATAAGCTTATGTTAAGGCAGTTTTAGATTTGTAGAAAAACTACAAAGATAGTACAGATATACTCACTATACTCCACACCCATTTTCCTCCCTTATTGTCTTATATTAGTAAGTCGCATTTATTTCAATGAATGAATGAATGTTGGCACATTATTATTGAAGTCCATACTTTATTTAGATTTCCTTTTTGACCTAATATTCTTTGTAAGTTCCAGGATCCCATTCAGGATATATTATATTAGTTGTCGTGTGTTCTTAGGCTCATCTTGTCTTTGACAGTTTCTCAGACTTTCCTTTTTTTTGATGACCTAGGCAGTTTTGAGTACTGGGCAGGTATACTGTAAGAACACATCTTATTTGGGGTTTATCCACTTAGCATCAAATTAGACTGAGGTTATGTTTTCTTGGGAGGAAGACCACAGTGGTGAAGTCTCATTTTCATCACATCATAACAAGGGTACATATTATCAACATGATTCAGCACTATTGATGTTAACCTTGATCATCTGGCTGAAGAGTGTTTGTCATCTTTCTTCTCTGTAAAGTTACTCTTTTCCCCCTTTTCCCTACTGTTCTCTTTGTAGGGAAGTCTCTATGTGCAGTCCACACTTGAAGATTAGGGAGTTAGGCTTCTTCTTCTTGAGGGCAGAGTATCTATATAAATTATCTGGATTTGCCTTCCCCTCCCCCTATTTATTTATTCAATCATTTATTTATATATTTAATCATCTATTCATATAAGCATGAACTCATGGATATTTCTTTTACACTTTGGGTTATAATCCAATATTGCTTTATTCATTTTGTCCAAATTTTTCTAGCTTTGGCCACTGAGAGCTATTTCAGTTGATTCCTGTGTCCCTTTGACATGCCCCTCATTATACTCTTTAGAGGATAATGATGATGATGATAGGAATTAATTATTTTCTGGCACGAGAAGAGGCTAAAGGTTCATATATTTCCTGCTCCATTCCTAGAGTCCATCTTTCTACAAGGAATCCTGATCCTTTTTATTGGAGAATAATGTTAGCAGCCAAGATCTGGATGGTAGGTATGTTCATTGCTACCATATACTGTCACTTCTAGACCCTCTCAGTTAACAGAGCAACTTTATGTATAGACATATGTATATATGTTTCTATATGTAATCATCTAAATCTATATTAAGATAAACATGAATTCACACTGTTTCCAAATCTAATCCTATTATTACATGGGTCATTCTACACTATTCTCTTTGCCTATCTGTAATTTGCCACTCCAACTTTGAAAACCTGGCTCCCACACTCTGCCATCTGTATACTTAATTGTTCAATTCCTTTATATGAATGTATAATGGTATTACGATGGTGAAACCCTTACTCACATGGGAAACAACTTTGCCAGATAGCTTATTTGTAAATATAAAGTTCCTTTTATTTTAGTCCTTTTATCTTCAGTTTCTAGTCAAAGCACTGTTTTACAAAGTTTGTTAGTTCAGCACAGTCCCCACGCCCCCCTCTGCTCCAGTGAGATTATGGCATACAAGTGCAAGTTAGCTAGATTCTTTCGTCAACAGTGTACATTTAAAATCATCACTATGTACCTGAGATTATCCATATTGTTGGGAGGAAGAAACTGAATCAATAGCGTGTGTCTCGGGAACTTATTAATGCTTCATATATGAAATGAGAACTAAGAGAAATCAGTTTTAGAAATCAGCTTTAAAAGAGTAGAGGAAGTGAGGCGCCTGGGTGGCTCAGTCGGCTAAGCGTCCAACTCTTTTTTTTTGTTTGTTTGCTTAATTTTTAAGAGTTTATTTTTTATAAGAAGAAAGTACGAGCAGGGGAGGGGCAGAGAGAGGGGAGGACAGAAGATCCTAAGCAGGTTCTGCATTGAGAGTGGAAATCCTGATGTGGTGCTTGAATTCATGAACCATGAGGTCATGATTTGAGCTGAAGGTTGGATGCTCAACTGACTGAGCCATCCAGGTGCCCTGTGTCCAGCTCTTGATTTCGGATCAGGTCATGATCTCACAGTTCAATGGTTCGAGCCCCACATAGGGCTCCGTGCTGATGGTGTAGAGCCTGCTTGGGATTCTCTCTCTCTCCCTCTCTCTCTGCTCCTCCCCCACACAACGTCTCTCTCAAAAATAAATAAATAAACCTAAATAAAAGAGTAAGGAAAAAAAGGCAAATAATAGGAAAATTAAGAGATTGGATAGGGAGGTAATAATAAACAGACCTCAGGCATCAGAAATAATTTTTGTCCCTCACTAAGTCTTAGCTCCAGTGACTTATATTCCAGTTATAAAAACAGAGATGGAATATATGGGGCATCTGGGTGGCTCAGTCTGTTAACTATCTGAGTCCTGTTCCAGCCCAGCATCCAGTTCTGAGCTGCTGGAGCAGAGCCTTCTTGGGATATTCTCTCCCTCTCAAAATAAATAAACTTAAAAAGGAAATGGAATCTAGATACAAAAATATTGTAAAGTAATGAAATATGGGCACTCTAAAAGATTTATACACTTTCAGAAGTTGGTAAACAGAATTAAAATAATCCCAAGCAAAATACACAGTACTATTTCTGTCCTCACCTAAGCCATGTTGTAACAATGATCTTAATGATTCAATGCATGATTTTATGTACCTCTATTAACATTTATTGTGGAAGAACAAATGAATATTTGTTTATATAACAAAAATCAACAATATTTCAATGTAATTATTACTAACTATAAATTAGTTGAAGGCTGAAAAGTTTTATGTGTCTTCTTACCACAAATGTTCATTTCATGTATAACGGTAGCTTTTCTAAAGTCTTCACTGAAGAGCTTTACTGCTCTTCATAGTCAGTTAAAAAGTTATTTCAATTCAGCAAAAATTTATTGAGGGTTACTTTTCAGCTCCATGTTAGAAATGAACCATCTCGCCTCTGATTACTGCACATCAGGGTGCCCTGCCTGCCGGTGCTGTTTCCTGGCTGTCCTGAGCCACGCGGCAACTCTGAAGCAGTTTCTATAGTGTTCCTTTGTTACAACATCATTACCAGTAGTGTGGCCGCTCCAGCTCCCCTTATGGCTGATATTTCACATATAAATTCCACGCTATTGTTAGTCTCCAGCAATTGCCTAATCCAAAGGAACTGAATCTTAAGCACTGCCTTCTTTTTAAAAGAAGAAGTGTATAAATGACAATGAAATTATATAGACATTAAAAGTATGGCTTCATGAATTCTGATAAATAGATGCATTCATCTAACTACATCCCAATTAAGAGCTGGAATATTACTTTACCTCCAAAGCTGCCTGTGTTCTTTTCCAAACCCACAGTTTTGCTTCTAAGAGAACCAGTTTTCTGATTTCTATCATCACAGATTAGTTTGATCTGTTACTGAAATTCATAAATGCAATTATATATTATATGGTTTTTGTGTAGTTTCTTTTACCCAGCATGTTGTCTGTGAGAGACATCCTGTGGCTTCACTTCCTTTATATGTTTCTTTATATGTTTCTTCCTTTATATACTGATGAGTTGTATTACATTTCAAGACTACATTATTCTCCTGTTGATGAATACTGAATTGTTTTCAGTTTGGCTATGATTAAGGCTGCTAAGGACATTCTTGGGCAAGATATTTTTCGGGCACAGGTTTTCATTTATCTTGGGCAGATACCTAGGAGTGGAATTGCTACATTGCAAGGTTAATGTATGTTTAACTTGATAAGAACTGGACAGAGTTTTCCAAGATGGTTAAAGCATTTTACACTCCTGGAACTCATCAGAACTTTGGGTTATTCCACATCCACGCTGACATTTGGTGTTACCTGTTTTTTTCAAGTTTTAGACACTCTAGTAGCTGTATAAAGGTATCTCATTGTGATTTTAATTTGCATTTTACCTGATAACAAATGTTGAATACTCTTCATGTGCAGGTTCATCATTCATGTGATATATGTGTTCATGTATTTTGCCCATTTTTAAATTGGATCATTTCTTTTACATTGCTGAGTTGAAAAAGTCCCTTATCTTAGGAGTACAAGTTCAAGGTCAGATATATTTATAGCAAAATCTTCTCTCATTATGGCTTTCCTATTCATTTTCTAAATAGTGACTTTTGATGAGCAGAGATTTTTAATTCTGATAAAGTCTAATTAATCAATTATTTCTTTTATGCTTAGTTCTTCATCTTATGTAAAGAAACAAAAAAGAGGTTTGCCTTATACAAAATCTCTAAGATATTCTCCTGTGTTTTCTGGTAGAAGCTTTATAGATTTAGTTTTAGCTTTTAGCTTTACATCTATGATTTTACAAATTAAAATTTGTATATGATGTGAGCAAGAAAAATCAAGATTCATTTTACCCCCATATGAATATCTGGTTGTTTCAACATCATTTTTTGAACTGAATGCAGGACTATTCTTTTCCCTATTAATTAGTTCACTGTAAAAAAAAAAAAATCAGAGAACTGTATTACACATGGGTCTATTTGTGAATTCAAGTTATTTTCATTGTTCTATTTCTTTTTGGCCATTATCACACTTTCTCAATTATTAAAGCTGTATAGTACATCTTGAAAACAGGTAGTACAAGTTATCCAACATTGTTCTTTGTTAATGATTGCATGGAGTGGTTATTCCAAGGTTTCTGCATACCCATTTGAATTTTAACACCAGCTTGTCAATTTCTACCAAAAATCATGTTAGTTCTTGTTTTGGATTATATTGAATCTGTAGATCAGTTTGAAAAAAAATGTATAAACCTTAACAATACTGAGCATTCTAAAACATTAACATGGTGTTTTTCCCATTTTGCTCTTCATTAAGTTTCTTTCAACAATGTTTTTAAGTGTTCAGTGTAGAAGTCTTGTACATCTTGTGTTAAATTTCTCCCTAAGTATTTTATGGTTTTGATGCTATTATAAAAGGTGTTTTATATCAACTTTGTCTATATTTTACATAGCATAAAATACATTTTAGATGCATTTCAATGAGTTTTGACAAAGTTATACTGCACATAACTACAACCACAAGAAAGACAGAAAACATTTTCATCACCCACAATGTTTACTTGTGTCATCTTTCAGTCAACACTCCAACTCCTAGGCCTGAGCAACTAGTAATCTGATTACTGATACTTTAAATCTTTCTTCTCTAGTTTCACGTAAATGAAAGAACACAGTAGCTACTCTTTTGTGTCTGGCTTACTTTGCTCAGGGGTAATGTTTTTGACATTGTTCCATTTTGTTATGTGTATTGGCAGTTTGTTCTTTTTATCACTGAATAGTATCCCATTATATGAATCTCATAGTGTAATCATCCATTCACTTGTTGCTGTTTATCAGGGTTGTTTCCAGTTTTGGGCCATGATAGACACATGTGTTATGGACAGTCCTACACAAGATTGTTAATAGGTTTTAATTTCTCTTGGTTACAAATCTACTAGTAGAATGACTGGGTCATATGGTATGAATATGTTTAACTATATGAAGAACTATCCAACTTCCAAAACAGTTATATCATTTTACATTTTTAACAAAAATGCATGAAATTTCTACTTGCTCCTCATCAACATTTGATATATTGTTAGTTTTTTTAATTAAATTGACATTTGGTATTGTTTTTTTAACTAAATCTTTCTGATGAGTTTGGTTTTAGTCATTCATTGAAGTTTTAACGTGAAATTCCCTCATTACTAATGATATTGAACATAAACTGATATGCTTAAATCCTATTCTATGTGTTCTTTTGTTAAATGTGTTTTCAAACACTAGGTTCATTTTTGGATAATTTGTTGCTTTTTATTGAAATGGAACAGCTCTTTATATATTCTGGATATAAATCTTTTGTCAGATATATGAATTATAAATTATTGTGAATACTATATTGTAAAAACTACATCAAAATTATTCTGTTGTGAACATATATATTATAAACATTTGTGAGATACAGGTATTTGCAAACCTTGTTTGATTCCAGCAACTGCCCAGTCCAAATGAATGAAATCTTAGCTAATGTCTTTTAAATAATGGTAGTCAAATTACCAGAAGAAGGCAAACAACACTATTGGTGAAACCTTGTTAGTGGTGCCTTCCTGTCTTCCATCTAAAATCTTTCTCGGGATGCCTGGGTGGCTTGGTTGGTTAAGCATCCAACTTTGGCTCAGGTCGTGATTTCACCATCTGTGGGTTCGAGCCCCGTGTGGAGCTCTGTGCTGACAGCTCAGAGCCTGGAGTCTGCTTTGAATTCTGTGTCTCCCTCTCTCTCTGCCCCTCCCCCACTCATACTCTGTCTCTCTGTCTGTCTCTCTCTCACTCGCTCTCTCAAAAATAAACACTAAAAAAAATTTTTAAAAATAAATAAAACCTTTCTTCTAAGAGGATAATTATGTAATGTGAGAGATGCCAATTATTGCTACAAAGGCAATCATATTACGATATATAAATGTAACAAATTAACATGTACACTTTAAATTTATACAATGTTATATGTCAAATAGATTTCAATAAAAAATTAAAAAATTCAATTATAAAATAAAATAAAATAAAATAAAATAAAATAAAATAAATCTCTATAATTTCATGCCCTTTCTTATTTACAGCTATGCTATGCTGCCTGTTATGGTACATACAGGAATTCTATGACAAATATATCTCTATAAATTATTAAATTAGATAACCATACATCTCAGGAAGATTGGAGAATCCCCTACATCAAAACTTATGTTTAGAGCTGACTGTATGGGCAGTACTGGTTAAGTTTCCCATTATTCCAAATGTTGACATCAACACAAGAATATGACTTCATGTCATATTTAATTTCAAAATATTTGTTGGATCAGAAATTAAATTTGATCAAAGATTATTTTTGATGAAGATTATGAGATTGTATTTCTGATATATATTGATAAAAAGACTTCTACATATTTATTTGAGTGGAATATTACAATTTTGAACAAAAGGACTGGAAAGAATAGACTTCTTCACTCTACCCAAAGAGACTTTAGTGTAACATCAAATAATCAAATAATTTTTTTCAGGTATGGTCATCAAAATTTATGAATCCATACACTTAAGTAATGCTCTGTTTAACAGTCCTCCACTGTGTTCATTAATATACAACAATAAGCCTTTCTTTTTTTTTTATTTAGTTTTTATTAAAAACAAATTTTTTTAGTGTTTATTTACTTTTGAGAGAGAGAGAGAGAGAGAGAGAGAGAGACAGAGCATGAGCTGGGGAGAGGCAGAGAGGGACAGAGACACAGAATCTGAAGCAGACTCCAGGCTCTGAGCTGTCAGCACAGAGCCTGATGAGCCTGATGTGGGGCTCAAAGTCACAGACTGCGAGATCATGATCTGAGCCGAAGTTAGACGCTTAACCAACTGAGCCACCCAGACGCTCCTCAACAATGTCTTTCTAATGTCTTAACTGAATATTTGGATTCCCTATGACAGTTTCTTGATTTATTAGGTTGTAAACTTATTAAAACAAAAGTTAACTGGACACAACTCAATTTACGCTTTATGAAATCAACTGTTTTCTCATAATTAACAAAATAATATTTTACAACATGGTCACAAAATATATTTTGATCTTCTATAAATATCACCTTTTCTATATTCCTATTTATGTGGTTTTTTTTTCCTTAGCTCATTTCCTTAGATTTACCTACAATATTGTAGTAATTCCTCATTATCGAGGTGGAGGGTTATTTATTTTCTCAAACAAACCAGAAATTCAACATTAGAAAGGGTAGACATGCAGAAAACGTCTCCTCTCACGATACCATCCTTAGTCAAAAGCAACGTTTAACATTTTATTAGCTACTGTAAATGCTTTCGGTATATGTTAATATTTTATGTACACTTTTCAGATATCTCTTACACAATTGTTATTAGGCTTATTCTTAGTCATTTTATACTGCTATAACAGGAATAGCTTATCTCTGCTATATTCTCTTCTTTTTTTTAAAATTTAAATTCATGTTAGTTACCATACAGTATCGTTGTGGTTTTAGGAATAGAACTCAGTGATTCATCTGTTACATATGACACCCAGTGCTCATCCCTAAAAGTGCCCTCCTTAATGCCCATCACCCATTTAACCCATCCCCCCACTCACCTGCCCTCCAGCAACCCTCAGTTTGTTCTCTGTATGTCTCTTATGGTTTGCCTCCCTCTCTGTTTTCATCTTATTTTTCCTTCCCTTCCCCTATGTTAATCTGTTGTGTTTCTTAAATTCCACATGAGTGAAATCATATGATATTTGTCTTTCTCTGATTGACTTATTTCACTTAGCATAATACCCTCCAGTTCCATCTGCATTGTTGCAAATGGCGAGATTTCGTTGTTTTTCTAATTAATGCTGATATATAACTGGATTGCTGGTTATTGTATACTTAATGTGTAGTGGCCTATTTTTTAGCTTCATTCTTGTGTCATTTTATTTATATTTCTGTAATTTTTGTCTTGTAAATAGCAGTTGGGTTTAATTTTTTGACAGAACACGTGAAGCTTCATCTTTTAATAACAGTGTTTTTCCTGCTGGTAGGAACTATTTGTTGTTTTAGTTCCTCCCGTCCTCTCCATCCTCTCTCTCTCTCCCTCCCTCCCTTTACCCTTTCCTTCTTTCCTTTATTACAACATTTGCAAAGGTATTTTATTTTAACTTGCTAAATTTGGGCCATTCTATTAAATATGATAAAACATGAGTGACTCTTGTATCTCTTTTCATTATATTTAGAACAATTTGTTTCCTCTTCTTAGATGGAGGGCTGAAAAATCTGAGTCCTTTACGTCTTTCTGTAGCTTGATGGGATGGTAGTGTAGAAGACAGTGCAGAGGTGGAAAGAGCTTAACGAGTTGGAGTGTAATTGCTTATAAAAAGCCCAGGCCCTGCTCCCTTCTGGTATTTGTCAATTGTGTCATGTACCAGGATTTACTACATCTGGTTCAGAGAGGTATAGCAACACCTCTGAAGCCTTTAGGCTGTAGGACATCTCCTTAATCCAATATATAGTCACTGAACTGCACGTTTCTTCGACATGTTTATTTTCCAAATTTCATCAGTGTCTCCCTAGTAATCATTTCTTATTCTTCTAAAAAATATTTGAATTTTCTTCTTTTCAATTTCATAGTCATGGTATGTGGCTGAATAGTGGGCCCTTGAAGATATGAGGTCTTAACCCCTGGAACATGTAAATGCTACCTTATTTGAAAAAAAAGGTCTTTGCAAATGTGATTAAGTTAAGGCTTTTTGTGATAGGGAGACTATCCTGAGTATCAATTTGTGCCCTAAATGCCATCACAAGTGTCCTTGTAAGAGAAAAGCAAAAGAGTTCACACAGACAGAAGAGGAAAAGATGTAAGACGTGTGGAGACAGCGGAGATTGGGGTGATGCTACCATTAGCCAAGGAATGTCGTCAGACACTAGAAGCTGGAAAAAGCTGGAATGGATTATCCCTGGAGCCTCCAGAGGGAGGACTGGCTCTGCTGACACCTTGACTTCAGGCTAGTGCTGCCTAATTCAGACTTCTGCCCTCCAGAACCGTGAAATAATGAATTTCTGTTGTTTTAAGTAACATGCGGTATTTTGTGGTATTTTGTTACAGCAGCCAGATGAAAGGAATGTAGTAGTATTGGAATTCTAAGAATCTGTTCACCTTATCAGTATAACTTGGGGAAATTGAGGCAATTTAAGGAATTGAGGTAAGCTGCCAATTTCTGCTACATTCCAGAACTCGACTTCCTTTTTCCTTATTTCACTGACTTTTAAGATCTATTGCTTAAGTCATGTTCCTTTTCTTGATTGCTTTATATTATTATTCATAGATGAGCTTATTTATTTTTTCTCACCTGTCATAATATTCTAAGAGTTTATAATGCTATTTCAATATGAAATCCTAACATATCTGCATTTATTATTATAATTTTCATATTATGTCAACTCTGAACTTTTGGGTATATCTTTCTTAGAAATTTTGCCTACTGATCAAATAATTATCGATAGATATTTCAACAAGTGAAACAGGTACTTTCAAAGAGCAAGTGCAATTCCAGAAAAAAAAAGAGTTGGGGGGATCTGAAATGCACAGATTATTGTACTGGCAGATTCTGTGGTAAATGAAAACTATTCCAATCCTGGTCTTAGAGCACAAGTCTGCTGTTCTCTCTTTTTATTATCTTGGCTAGAATTAACTGCTGGCCAGATTCCAAATCCAGGTATTTTAAGTTTGAAAAAGTAATTTTCGAAAGTCATAGCTGCCATATAATAATAACAGTAATATTTTAGAAACAATTTGTCTTTAAGACATCATCCCATAGGGTCATACAATCACTTAACTCTTATCAAGGGTGGAGAATGTGGTAAGCAAAGTAACCTCAGCTAGATCATATCTACAGTAAGTTTTTTGCAGAAAATTAGAAAGCTAAAAGTTTTAAATTTTTTGTGTTTCATATGGGACTATTGGCATAGCAAGGGAACAATTAATAAATGTATAAATATCTTCCATTTCTCCTTGGTAAAAATTCATGAAATTACTGACACAGCTCACTTATGTGAGATAGAAGGAGGGTTCCTATTGGCATTTTCTCATGGGTCAAGCTAAGTTTAAAGCCCAAAAGGTATACAATAAATACTTTCATTATATACGATTAACAAGGTCTGAGTATGTTTCTTAGTTTAATAAAATGTATAAATGGTGTCCTCATAGCTGAGAGGTGATATGCTACCAAATGACAATTCACGACACTATCTGACTCTTAGGGCTGGTTGATGGATTATCACTAGAGAGTACATTTCCTCCTTTATCTTCAAAAATCTCTTCAATTACTGGTAGATACTTTACCTTACAATGTGATGATACCTCATTATCCTCATACTTTTTTCCTTAAAATATATTTTTAAATTATCCTTTAAAATAGATATTTTAACTCCTTTTAGGGAATGTAATTAAGATAGCTCTGATGAAATTGGTATGATCAATATAACCAGAGGAGGACTAGATTCAATGTAGGTTTTCTCTAATATCATTCGAAATTCATTCTATTCAGATAATATGATAATAATAGCATCAAACATTAGTATACTAGTATTTCATGTTATCTAGTACTTTTTAAAATCAAGCCTATTATAGAAGAAATGTACAGTTGGTCTTTGTGTGTAATCGAAATGAAGAAAGGAGAACCACAGCTCCTAATGGATTTGATCAGGGTTTTGGATAGAAGAAAATATTTGGGCTTTTATTAAATTGTATCTAAATTGTTAAAAATAGGTATAGCCTTGGGGTGCCTGGGTGGCTGAGTCAGCTGAGCGTCCGACTTTGGCTCAGGTCACGACAGCTCAGGTCATGATCTCATGGCTCGTGAGTTCAAGCCCCACATCGGGCTCTGTGCTGATAGCTCGGAGTCTGGAGCCTGCTTCAGATTCTTTGTCTCCCTCTCCCTCTGCCCCTTCCCTGCTCGTGCTCTGCCTCTCTCACTCTCAAAAATAAATAAACATTCAAAAAAATAGGTACAGCCTTATATTAACTAGGTCTATAGGTTTACTTCTAATTTAATTATATTGAGTAAAAATCAGATTTCAAAAGTGCTTTGTTGGCAGAAACTGTTCTCTGTGTTCTCCACTTTCTTTATGAAAAAATGGAAAGCTCTCAACTGACTTTATATTTTGCTTTTTTGAATGTGTTTCCTATTGATAGTGCTATATACTGATATGGTGATATTGTGTTAAGTACTATTCCTAACCTTTCTCTTCAAATACTTGGTTGTTGAAAAACAAAAATTTTCCTTTAGAAAAGTTGCCTTCTTTCCATCTCTCATTTCAGTTAAAAAATGTTTTTGATAAAAGTGGATTTACAAAGTGTTTAAAGTAGATAAAATGACGCAAGATGCCAAACACTGAAAACAGATGAGAAGGACGAGGTGGGGAACAGACACAGGCTGAGATCCTGTGGAATACCATGGAATTAAAATTGATGCATACGAAGACAAGTTTATATTTGCTAAGAGTAGAACCCTGATAAACCTCAAGCTTACTCTTGGCAATGCTGAGAGAGAAAGGTGATCAGCTATATAAATCAGTGTCCACAACAGAAAGCAAATTAATTAATTGTAAAAGGCACACATATTCATGACACCGAGTCATAAAGAAGTTTCTCCCAAGAATCTTCGTAACTATGATACACACTTCAACTTCAGTGCCTTTGCACAGTTCTAGCACCATGATGCATTGTAGTCCTTAATGTCCTCATGTCCTCATACCAAAGTACAATCAGTAAAGCAACTGAGTGCATGTAGCATGTGGATGTTGGTGTGTGTGTGCACTTGAATGTGTGTACATGGCTAGGGTATCCTTGGAATGGGACATGGCAAGTTGGGGCCAATTAAACAATGTTGAAGTACAGCGCCTGCCCTTGTGTTTTACCAATCCACGGGGGATAGCAGAAGCAGACAGAAGAAGCAGAACGGATGTATTAAGTATCCTTGAGAAAATTCCCCCCAACATAACTATCTTCAGCTAAATTTTAACTGATACTTGATGGTATTAACTTCAAAATGATGTTCTCTTGTAAGGTTTAAATTCTCACAGCAGAATTTAAATTCTATTCCCATGGTATTCTAAATAATATTGAGAATTAAGTCTGCCACTTTTCCTTTTGTGTCACTGCCGCATGATTTGTTCGGCTTCAGTATTCTCCTTTAATTAATCTACATTGTAGAAGCACATCTCCAGCCTAGTGAGAAATACCTTTCCAAAGCACTGCTAATTCACATGTTATGTTGAGTTAGGGTTTCTCTGAATGATCATTTAGGTTGGAGTGGCGATATGTGAATTTTATGTGAAGATAATTCATAAAAAAATCAACCTTATGAATAGTGAATGAGATCTTCATTATTTAGATGGACACAGAACTTGATCAAATGTTTCTCATTTTACCATGATATTTCTAATTTATGAAACTTGAGGCTTTCACAAGGGAGGAGCCTTCTTTTGTTTGATTAAATCATTTTGTTAAATTAATCATTAAGCAATTAATATTAATAATCACAGGTTTTTCTTCATTCTAATAACTAAGCTGCAAGACTAATCTCTGATAGGTACATAGCATCTAACAGGAGGTTAAACTTGTTGGCCTCTAAGTTCCCAATGCGCACTGAGAAGCTATTATCTATGACTCTCCTATGCACTTATCACGCGACTTCTTACTCAGGAAATCTTAATGAATAGCTTTATTAACAGCACAGAGACCGAAGCCTTTGCTCTGCTCCCCAATTTGAGTTGCCATTCTTCATTAAGGAAATCATTATGCTCTCCCCCACATATACACTGTTTGCACAACATCGGTGCTTGGCTTATACTTGTAACTTTCTTTCCTCTGACAGCCAATTCTCACCTCCTCCTCCTCCTTCATTCCCTTGTCCCCCTTCCTCCTTTTATTTCCACCTCTTCCTCTTTCTCTCCTTCCCCTTCTCCTTGAAATGCATGAACATAGTCTTTGTTACCTTGTCGGGCACTATTTTATATGTAATGAATTCCTACTACTTGTCCATTGTCCTATGCTTCTTGCACTATAGTGAGCCTCCAGGCTGTGAACCCATGTTCTTTTTGCCTTAATTCCTTAACACCTTCCTGGTCAAGGCAGGGATGAGATGTGGACATATGACTTTACTCAATGACATATAGCTCAATGCTAGGGAAAGAATTCATAATAAATAAGGCCCCTCAGGTGACCAGCTTCAGAAGATAAGAGTAGAAGTTGTCAACTTACTTGTCCTACCTTTCGTAAACCTGAGCCCAGTCTTTTTCAATGGCTTGCTGACTAGACCACAAAATTATCTGGGAGGCCCATTCAGGCTGACAGAGCCTTTAAGACCAAAACCCATTTGTATGCTTATTCTCTGTTTTCTCTATATTTTGTATCGTTTTGGCCTCCTGCCCCTGATATCGAGGATGTGGAGGCCATTTGCACAATGAGATCCCTCTAATGGGTTTGGAACTTGTCATTCATGTGATCATAAGAACTTTCTTCGTTGTCATCATGTTTCAATTACTCTCGCTTCCTTTTTGTTAAAGTTCCTGATACATTTCTCTTTAACTTCTATAGTCTTTCATAGCACTCAAAACATTTCTTCAAGATCCTTCTGCAGGCCACAGAAGATCTCACACAGTTTCTTAAAAAGCTCAGAAGAGGCAGGATATGTGGCCTTTGCCTTAGGTCAAACTCTCCGGCACAGCAAATGGAGATCAGAGCTATTCCTGTTTCAGGTACTCAGAAGCCAAGGAGAGCATCATTTTGATTTTCTGAGATGAAGGCACAAGTGGACGCTCTTTATATTCCAAGTACTCATGAGGTTTTTCCTATTGCATTGCAAATATAGGATTTATTTATTCTCTAAATTCTCATTACATTTAACAACTACATCACCTCACTTTCTACCTTGCTAGAGATTATTTCCTAATAGAATCTGTCCTAACAACAGATGTAATTGGAGTGTGATTTGAAGAGATCAGAGGCAGGACTCCCTGTTCCTGAATTTGTATCATATCTTTTCATTCCTTCAGTGTTGTTGTTTTATTCTGGTGGTTCCAGAAGAGTTTTAATCTTTTTAAGGCGTTTTTATTTAATGCAAACACACTCAGGAGTCTTACCTTCTGTTCTCACAATATCACAGTCAACTGAAAACAGTTTTAGAATAAAACATGAAAAACCCAATTTCTATTGATTTAAAAAAAGCGAAGGATAGAAAGCATATAAAGAAAAATAAAATGGGTTCCAGACAGCCAAGAGTAATTGTCAACAACTATGCATTTTTCTGGGAAACCATTTCTGCTTCTATATAGTTTTTCTACTGTCCATGCTTTTCTTTATTTTCTTTATCTGTGCAAATTACAAATTTCTTGAAGAACTGCCCCAATTTTCTCAATTTGGTTTGGACAGAGCTTAGCAAATTTTATCGTAGTCTTTTTCCTAATTTGTATTATAAGAAAGAAAGAAGTATGTAAAACAATGTGTTCAGTCACTAGAAGTTCTATACCATCGAATCAACTTACATATTTACTTTCCTAGAATTATAAAAGTTGGTAGAGAAGTCACCCTTTAGCAATACAGAAATCTCTGCTAAAGAAAACTTTAAGTATTTGGGGGAGTTACTTTTATTAATATCCACATTCCAGTTAACTAAGGTTTTACTATTTGTGTGTTTGCTTCTCTGTTGGGCGCACAGTGCCTGTATAACAAGAACTTACTGACTAAAGACGTAAGTCTTATAAATTTGGAACAAATGGTTACGGTTCTGTCAGTTGGAAGGTAAAATGCAAAATGAAATATACAGTAGTCACCCCTTAACCGCAGAGGATATATTCCGGGACCTCCAGTTTGCCTGAAACAGCAGATAATATCAAACCCTACATATACTATGGTTTTTCCTATACATAATAAATACTATGATAAAGTTTAATTTATAAATTAGGCACAGTAAGAACAATAACAACAATAAATAATAATAGAATAATTATAACTACAGTGTAAAAAAAGTTATGTAAATGTGGTCTTTCTCCCAAAATATCTTGTTGTACCGTACTCACCCTTCTTCTTGTGATGATGCGAGATGATAAAATGCCTACCTGATGAAGTGAGGTAAAAGACACATGCATTGTGATACAGCATTAGGCTACTATTGGCCTTCTGATGATACATCACAAGGAGGATCACCTGCTTCTGGACCACAGCTGGTTACCAGTAACTCAAACTGTGGAGAGAGAGAAACCATGGATAAGGGGGGGACTGCCGTATTTTCCAGCAACTGCACACTGTGGCAAATAAAAGAAAAAATTCAATCACTGTTTTTTTAAGTAGTGACCATGTTGATGTTTGCTCCTGATATATTCCTTTCCCCACATGATAAAAGAAATAGTGTATTGAAAAATATGTTTGAAAACTGCCCCATGTTTTCTTCATAAGAATTTTGTGTCTGTGCATTTGCTACTTTTTCATTGTTTTATATTCTGAACATGCTCACTAAACTTAGTCAATCCATTCTGATAAATGGTCATTCACAGAAGGTGCTACTTTCTATAAATGTTATCATCTGATTCAATTTTGTCACCTTATCCAACTTTTCAAAACTGTTTTATTTCCTGTCAGATCTTTAGTCATTTTGGATCTTGAGTAAAGTAGGATGTCAAAATATCAAATCATCCCTTCTATCCTTTTTTAGTTTTATTCTCTGGTGGTTTCTGGTAAATGAAGGGATTGGTTTTAGCTAGGTGAGGTTTGCTTGCTTTGAAAATGAGAATTCTTGTGCAGATAATATACTCATTTTTCATTGAAATAGCAGGGGTTGAAACACTGGACACCATGCTGCAAAATAAGATGACAGAAGTATTGTATTATATGGAAATCGATGCATTTTGAAAGACAGAACCCATTTGCCAAAGCCATGGTCTCACCAAAATAATATTGCAAGGTTTGCTTACTTATTAGTGACATGGTTTATAGTTCTGAGCTATTTCTGAACTATGGGTATGTAGGGTCCACGTTAGATACAGCACAACAGCTGAAAGACAAGGGCAGGAATCATAGAACTTTCCATACCCCTGGCCTGTTTTCTTTTTCCTATTTGCATCAGAGGAACTCAGACTTCAGGCAATACCAAAATTGTACAGTGGAAGCCATATGCATCAAGCACTTCACAGATTCTGAATAAACACTTGGACATAGTTTAGCTCTTACAGAAATGTCCTCTAACTTCTGAATCTAATCGAAGGTGTTATAAATATATATATGTGTGTATATACATATACATGTATCAAATATTTTTATATGTAAAAAACTTAAACAAAAAATTAACTAATTGTGATATTGTGATCTGTAAGAAATATATACCTGGTTACTTAAGTGACTGAAATATATATTCCTCCCATATATTTGCTTTTCATCCACAGTTCCTGGCTCATAGTTCCCCAAACCCTTGGAATTTTCTGAGTGACAAGAGCAATGGGAGCATAGTTTCTTACAATATTTTGTCTCTTGCCCTCATTTCCTAGAAATGCTTCAGTGTCATAAGAGTAAAATGAGTTTCCTCTTATTCGTAATAAGCCCCTTTCCACAATGGGGTTTACATTAATGAGGTGACTTTTGGAAGGCACTTAAGGATGGGGGATTGTTGCCAGGGACACCAATCCTGAATAGAGGGGTGGATATTCAGTCTCAGCTCCTGATTTCCAGGGAAGGGAGAGAGGCTAGAAGTTGAATCAATCACCAACGACCAATGAGTTAATCGATCAAATGTATGTAATGAAACGTATGTATGTCCTCCACGAGGACAGAGACACCTTTGTTCAAGACCTAACCCTATGTGTCTCTTTATCTGGCTGTTGATTCATATCTTTTAACATCCTTTTTTAATTGATCAATAATCCGCCGAGTAAACAGGTTTCTTGAAATCTGTGAGCCACTTTAGCGAATTAATTGAACACAAAGAGGGAGTCTTGGGAACCTCTGATTTATAGCCAGTCAGTCAGAAGCACAGCTAATAACCTGGACTTGTGACTGGAGTTGGAAGTGAAGAGCGGTCTTGTGG
Organism: Panthera uncia; assembly: GCF_023721935.1. Lineage (NCBI taxonomy): Eukaryota > Metazoa > Chordata > Mammalia > Carnivora > Felidae > Panthera > Panthera uncia. The sequence goes on along the minus strand of NC_064816.1, from coordinate 137,676,464 downwards.
GACTGAGCCTTGTACCTGTGGAACATGATACTATCTCCAGGTAGATAGTATCAGAATTGAATTGATTTATAGGACACTTGGCTGGTGTCCTATACATTGCTTGGTGGTGTGGGGAGAAAACACCCATTCTACACATTGGAATTGGGTGCAGAGCCCAAAATACTAATCTTTATTGACGACTAAATGGGAATAAAAATATTTCAAAATAAAAGTTTACATTCTATTATTGTTTAACAAACATGACTGTTATTTCCCATCTCCTTTTTCCTGTACATCACTTTCAAATAAAATAAATTTTAATTGGCTTAGTTTCCATTTTTATATAAGTACTGAGGTAGTTAAATAAATATTTTGTTTTATTTGTCATTTACTCTAAGAAACTATCTGACCTCCGTGCTCTAATAGAATTTAGTGCACCAAGTTTCAGAATACAATAATTTATTTAATGACTTTCTAGTGTGCTCAAATAATATATTCCCAATTATTCATGAGATTGTCATTACTTCTATGACATTTTATGTAAATGGATCAAAAAAAGTATTCTGAATTAATTTCCGTTCCATAGTTATGCTTCATCGTTCTGGACCTGGGCTAGTTATAGGACCCTACCTCAAATAAATAATTATGTGGCTCATTTAGTGAGAATACACCAAAAGGTAAATAAAAGCATGCATTTACTCTCCATGAAAACTAATTTGTTTGGTTCCATTCCCTGGCCTTTGACTTTTCACAAACTATTTAAACCATTTATTTTTCATAATGAACAGCTGAAGTGAGAGGGGGGTTAGCATCACATAATTCCACCTGTGCAGGAAAGGGACTGTGGTCTGTACTCTGTTGTCAATACCAATACTTCAGGCAACAAAAAGCACCATATATTTCAAGAGAAGTTAGCTGAATGCTTCAATATCATTTTAGTATCCATTTAGCTTTATTCTGACATCAAGGAATTTTAGCACATGGAATACAGCATGAAGAAAGAGCCCGGGGGGAGAAGAGTAACAGTATGCACTATCAGATTTAATCTTTAAAGTATGTTTTATGACAAAAAGAAATTCCTTGTCAGCAAAGTACTTGCTTTGAAATTTGAGAATAGATTTTTATTAAAAGCTTAAAATACTAGATTATTTATTATATGGACATTTATTCACAATCATTTCCCATTAGATAACCATTTGGTGAAACTGAATAAAACTGGGTTTTTAACCAATGAAGGCACTTAAAGTTTTCTGCTACATTTTTCATCCTTTTACCTAAGTTACTTTCTTAAAACATTTTGTATTTGTTATAAACCATACCATGGTATATATTAATATTTTTGTAATAACTATACTTACACTCCCCTGTTCTCTCTTCGTGTACTTTCTGTACCTAACCACACACATACATATGTCAAGGTCTATCCCTTAACATTTATACTCAACTTCAGTTGATTGAAAATTTGATTTACTTTTTAACTTCTATCTATACTTTTTACCTTTATCTCTCATTATAGTTAGCCTTTATTTAATTCCTACTCTGTTACCTTTATATTTAAATCTTTCCTGGGATGCTGAAGACATCTTCCTCCTACCCACCCGGGACACACTTAATACCTCAAATCAATACCTTTTTGCTTATTTCTTCAGTGCTTTTTACAAGATGGCCTCAATTTTCTATTTGCAATTACAGCCCAATCCTCTGCAATCCTCTGCCCTAGTCCAGGTGGAATTCAGTGAGCTACCAGATGTGTTAAGACTCATCCTAGGAAGGTCAAAGATGCAGTATAGGATGAGCAGAGAAAGGCAGGGAATGGAGTACTGTGGGAGAGACCAGTTTTGAGCAGTAGCAGGACCAGAATATTAAGACATTTCCGTATATAAGAAGTACTCTGACTCAGCAGTTACCTTACTCTAACCTTGCATTTTTTTCTGTAAACTCATTTGTTCCCCCATCCCACAATTGATCTTTAATGTTGGCATCTTTAATGCCACTAATCAGGTTGTGGTTTTTGTTTGTTTGTGTTTTAAACTTATTTTGACATCTGATGTTAGTCTCACCCTCAACCTTACCACTGTATATTCCAGCACTGGCTAATATTAAGCTAGCTGTTGCTGGCCTACTTCATCTGGTTTGTCTGCACTGAGAGCTGGCTCTAATCCTACTCCTCACACGGCCAATGCAGGCCTGTGCCTCATTACTGAAACTCCTCGCCAGCTGAGATGGCATTGATAATCAGTTCTAATCATTATTTGATTGAGCTCACTTCTGACACTTTGATTTGTTCTGTTTTTGTTGAAATTTTCTACTCCTTTGGTTTCTATGATAGTGTATTATTTTATTTTCCTTAATTCTTTCCTATCTTCTATGTTGTTTGTCTCTTTGTCTTCCTCTTCTTTCCTCTTAAATATTGGCATTTCATAGCTTTCTAAACTCTGCTCCATTTGCCCTCACTCTTTAAACATTTTTAATGGATGAATTAATCTAATCTCATGGATTCAAATATTGCCTGTATTTCACTAACATCTAGTGTATCCATCCACATTAACTACATCAAACTCTTCCCTCCAAATGACTGATATTGCTTCTGTCGTGGCTGTTAACGACTGTGCTGCCAAATGCAGCAGTTTCTTTTCTGTTGTCACCTTTGTGTGGTCATAGCCTCATTTTCACTTAGTGGCCTTAGCCTTTATTTTTGACATTCTTTCCTCTTGGTTTTCTTTTGCCTTCCATACTTTTAAAAAATTGAGATATGATTGATCTATAACATTATATTAGTTTCAGGTATAAAACATGATAATTTGATATTTGTATGTATTGTTGAATGATCACCACAATAAGTCTAGTGAACATCTGTCACCATATACAGTTACAACTTTGTTTTCTTCTGATGAGAGCCTTTAAGGTTTACTCTCTTAGAAACTTTCAGATATGCAATAAGGTATTAACTATAGTCACCAAGCTGGACATTGACTTTCATCCTTTCATCTGATGGCTGCAATTTAGCTTTCTTTTCTTCCCATACCTTACCAGTACATTATGCATGCTTTGGGATTTTTTTTCTGAGCCCTCTTCACTTATCAATATGAATTGTCTTCTTTAGTGAGCTCATCCAGCCTCATGGCCTAAATGTTATATTCCAATGAGATAGATAGATAGATAGGTAATATGACATGTATCATTTCATGATAATATGCTATCAGTGTGTGCATGTATGTGTGAATCATGATAATATGCTATCAATGTTTGTGTGTATGTGTGTGTATACACACGTGCACATATATATGTGTGTGTGTGTATATATATACACATATATATATGTGTGTGTATATATATATATATATATAGTATAGTATATATATATATGTGTGTGTATATATATATATATATATATATATAGTAAGATTAAATGTGGAACTAGGGAAGAGATCAGATTATCTATCTATCTATCTATCTGATGGTCTTTCCAGTTATATGTCTTATGGACATGCTGGAATCTAACTCGTGTTTCCTGCCTTCCCCAAATCTTGCCCCCCTCATGTTTCCTCATCTTAGTTAAGGTACCTACTGCCATCCACATGGGAGTTCAAGCCAAAAAACTCATCCTTGAGTCAGCACATTCCTTGTACTCTCATATTCATCACCAAGTCCTGTTACCTCTAGCCCCAAATATGTATCTTACATATTTCCACTTATTTCTACTGTCATTACATTAATGAAAGCCACCATCATCTCCTGTTTGGTGTAGTAGACAGCACTGCTATTCATCAATATCCATTTCCCTAACCTGACAGAATTTTATATCCCGTCCCACTGAATCAGGTCTGGCCATACGGTTGCTTTAGCAAATGAAATGTGAGCAGAGGTGAGACTTGCCACTTACTAGTAGAAAAATTCAAAGATCACTATACTTCACCCAGTCTTTTTCTCTCTGAAACAGTAAGTGACAGTGTTCCAGAGAATACACACACCATCAGCTTGGATCGCAACCTGAGCATGGTGATGGCATAGAGCAGAGAGCTTAGCAACCCACGACAGAAATGATGTGTGGTAAAAAGTGGATCTTTGTTGCTGTGAATCACTGCGATGTCAGTGGTGTTTGTTACAACAGGGTCAGCTGGTCCTGACCCTACAACAGACTAAAGGCAGTACGCCTTCAGCGTACCCCCCTGCTTTCACACCTCACACCATCCATTCCCCTCACTACAGTTAGTATCATCTTTTCCAAGAATGCTAAACTTTAGCCCCTTCTCCCCCAGCAACTGTCCGTTGCCTCTAGAATACTATCCAAACTCTTTTTATGGCCTCCACAGTCCTGCAAAGCCTGGCCTCTGTCTCCCTCTCAGACTTCCTCTCACACCACTCTTGGCTGACTGTCCACTTCCTATGCTGCTCTTCTTTCCCCCCTCCCCCCTGAATATGTTAAAATTGTTACTGAATGAGGGCCTCTGTCCTTCCTGTTCTCGATACTTCTCTTAGTCCTTTATATGGCTGTCAGTTTCTCATTCTTCAGGTATTACTCAGCTCCCTAATGCCCGTTCTCTCCTTTATGTGACTGCCTCATTTATTTGCAGTTTCCCTCTGCTCCACTCTTTCTATCATGTGGAAGTTAAAATTTATGTGGGATTCTGAAGGTAACGTGAAATACAGATGAAAAATTGACAACTTGTATAGTTCCTCATATATTTCTCTATCAAGTTCCTACAGGGCATGGACCTTGACTTTTCATCTTTGTATCCCTAATGTCCTGTACAATACAACACACAACATATAGTAGGTAATAAATATATCATTTGTTGAACTGAGTTAAGTTTCTCTCTCTATCCTTCCACCTTTGCCTATTTCTTTAAAAAATTTTTTTTTAACATTTACTTATACTTGAGAGAGAGAGACAGAGAGAGAGAGAGAGAGAGAGAGAGAGAGAGAGAGCGCATGAACAGGGAAGGGGCAGGGAGAGACGCACACAGAATTGGAAGCAGGCTCCAGGCTCTGAGCTGTCAGCACAGAGCCTGACGCGGGGCTCGAACTCACGAACCATGAAACCATGACCTAAGCCTAAGTCAGACACTTAACTGACTGAGCCACCCAGGTGCCCAGTGCCTATTTCGGAATAGATTAAGGATAAGAAAAGTTAAGACCAAAACAGCAAAAGCTCCACAACAGTTTTTGCCCTTTTGTAAATAAATGCCCAAAACAAATTTGCTTTCCTTCCTCCCAAAACACACCAAGTGTCTTGGAATACTGACCTTTTCATAACATAATATTTTAAGTCCTGGGTCCAACTTATCTGATCATTGGTGTCATGTTCTCTAATAGGAAAACCTTTTTTTAGTTTATTCCTATTTTTAATTTTTTTTGGCCAAAGTAACATATGCAGATGGAAAAATGTTTAAGAAAACAGAAAAACATAATTTAAAAGCAATGCATTCACATGTCATTTCTTCCCATCCTCAGGTCCATTCCCAGGGCCTTTCAAAACCATTCATACTTTTATCTCATTTGCTGAGTACAACCATAATTAATATGGAAGTGGTATGAGGATGCCAAATCATCTTTCATAGAGGAAGTGGTAAGTCACATCTTGCTATCAGTGCAAAAATTAATCATTATAGATGTATTACTTGTATTGAACTTTTCACTAGCTAAGCTTGTAAATCTTGAGAGGAAAACAATGTAATGAATAAATAAATCACACAAAAATAAGAGAAAAAGATAAACACAACAAAACACTATACTCAAACTCTGACGGCTAGAGATAAGAGCTTTGAAAATCAAAGATGAATTTTAATAATATGAGAAATACAAAAAGATGATGCTCACTTACCTACACCAATGAGTTAAAGAAGCTTCTTTCTGTTTGAATACCTAACATTTTTACTTTACATACATTATCTCATTTAATAACTGCAATGAAATTATTAAGAAGGTATCAAGTGATGAGATGTGTAATTATGCTAATGAGAAAAACTCAGAGCCATTCAGTGACAAAGGAAAACCAGTACATGGTAAAACCAGTCTCTAAACCTAAGTCCAATACTCTTACTTTGTATCAGCTTTGGCTCCTTGCTCTGGGAAATTAAAATTGGATTGCATATTATTTCCTTTTTACATTTATCATTTTGCTAGCTAATTCAGAAGTATGGAATTTTGGTTGGCATTCCAATGTGACTTGGTTAATTTTATAAGGAAACTATGATTTTATTCATTTGTTTTCTCTCCTTGCTGATATGCACTATGCAGGTATTTCTCTTAATCTCCATCCATTCTAAATTTCTAAAAGGGAAACAGAGTCAGAAAAAAATAGTTCTCTATTACATATAGGATGGTTCTGATGTCCAAGGGACTGCAAAAATGAACAAAAACATATACATACAGTTTCTTCCCCTAATCTGACAGAACTTTTATGTCTTGTGTGCCTATGAATCAGTCTGGGTACATCCTTCATAGAGTCTTTTTTTTTTAAGTTTATTTACTTGTTTTGAGAGAGAGAGAGAGGGGGCGGGGGGAGAATGCACATGCATGGAAGAGGAGCAGAGAAAGAGGGAGAGAGAGAATCCCAAGCAGGCTCCAGGCTATCAGTGCAGAGCCCAAAGAGGGGCTCAATCCCATAAACTGCAAGATCATGACTTGAGCAGAAATCAAGAGTCAGATGCTTAACTGACTGAGCCACCCAGGCGCTCTCTTAATAAAGTCTTTTTGTTCTGCTCAAACAGTATGTACACTTTATAGATAAAGGAACTTTCCTACTTTGAGACACTATTTCAAACTTTGGGTTTTAGGCAGTTCTAGAATATTAAGTGGAAGTTTAAGAAAACAGTTAATAATAAGAGCTGGAAATCTTATAAATGTATTCAAGGGATAAGAATGGTGGGTGAAATTTTATGGACTATCATAAATATTAAAGACCGAAGGTAATTGCCAAACTCTGTACCTTGTATATAAATATCACATTTCTTTTAAAACAAGAAAACTGGTGTAGTTTAAATTGTGCATTCTCCTAATTGTTTTTTTACAAAACAAAATAATCCTTCAGATATGATGAGATATAGCAGAAAGTTATCTATTTAAAATCAAATGATATCCATAGTAAATTTACATAGCTCAATTTAATTTTCAAATACATTTAAGAGCTTACAAATTTTTAGATATGTTTACTATAACCAAGAACCTTAAGAAAACCAAAATATAATACTGTAAACTTATATCCTCCCCAGGGTCCCTCGCACCGGATAATCCCTTTCTCTTTGTCCTCCTGTCTACCCTTGAAATGTACTTTGACTCCTCACACTGTGAAGTACCTGCTGGCTGGTCCAGAACCCAAAGCACTCTTTGCTCAGACATTTGCACTCAGTTGTCTCTTATATTCTTACTTGTAACATACCTTGAGTAGTTATGGAATGTTTTATAAATTCATCATGTGAAGTTCTGTCCTCCCAACCTAAACATCAGCTTCTTGAGATCACTGTTTGTAACCCCTCAGAACTCATCAAAATTCCCCTCAAGGAAGTGATGAGTTTGTTCAAAAGAAGCTAGAGTACTTTCATGATACTTTCCTGTATCACAAAATATTTCTTTATCTGAATTTGTTCCATTAAAAAAAAGATACTAGAGTTGAAATCAAGCTCTTAGTTGTTTAAAATAATTTATGTTAAAGTCATACATTTTATTTATTTATTTTTCAAAATACTTGAGAATTTGTTTTACCTTAGGTTCTTAGTGCAACTGTTTTTTAAAGAAGTATCCTTTTCTTTCATATGGTGATAATTTCCCCTAGCAATCCACATTTTTATATAAAAAGAAAAAAATGAATTCCTTAAAAGAGTGCTGGACTTCTCAACATCTATCTTCAAACCTACTTATTATTGATGTTCTCTCCCTATTGTCATAACGTTTTTTACCAAGACCCTAGCACTTTGAAAAGTGATTAAAAGATATTACACATTTTACATAAATGAAATAATGCAAATAAAACCCTTCAAACGGTGTCTGGTACATAGTAAAAACTAATAAATGATAATAACTGTTAAATTTGACCCATAACTTGACTGCTTAATTTCTTTTCCAAAACACTGAACTCTAGAATAGTCCAGAGTAATCAAATATTACTTCTTTAAAAATGTTAAAAAAGTAAAAAAAAAATAACTTATTAATAAATCACTTATTTTTCCCTATTCTCCACCCCCAGGGTATTTAACCTAGATAACTTAAGTTTCTAAAAGAGCAAGAATTTTTCTTTCTTTCGGGTATATAAGAAACAAAGAGCTTTCTAAATTTCTAAATTTTGACTTCTAAAACACCCTATATTTTACTCTGGTAGTCAAATCTACTTCTCTTTATGTAATGTCAGTAGCATTCGGCACAGAACATATTTCCATTTTATCTCAGTGAATTCGGTAAGTGGATGAGAGCCATTGTCTAAATAGTACTGAGGATACGAATGCTATACAAATCAGTGGTACATTTATTTTGCCCCTCAAAGTGAAAGATCAGTTAATTGCAGCAGTAATATCATATTCTAAATTGTGTTCCAAATGAGCAATCCTGAAAGAATTAATTTCCATCCACCCGTCTTAAATTGTCAAGTAGACTAGAAGAGCTATAGGTCTGAGATATACCTACATGTTCTTTCTGAAAGGTTCTTTATGAAAGGACAGATTCTTTCTTTCAGGACAAAATAAAGATATCTGTTATCTAGAGCCTGCTTTTCTACAATTCCCCTTATTAGCAATGTCTAAAGAGAGAATTTAAAACCAATCTGTTTTGGTTTACAACAGTATTCATTGTGAACTGAGGTGACAACCAGCTAAGCATGTCAAAGAGTTCTGAGGTAATTGAGGGAAGTTTAGAGTCCTCACTTAGTATGTTAGGTTCTCTACACACAGGTAAGAAATCAAATTCTGAAAAAGGTAGCATTCAGATATTTTTGCTCAGCTCTCATTGATCAAAATGCTGTTTTGGTTGTGAATGTGTCTGGGGTTCATGAAGCTATTTATTGTAAAATCATCAGTGGCTCTGACGAAAAAAGTACTGGCCAAGAAATCTGATGAAAAAAGCACTTTCCAAGGAATCAGAAAAAGTTAATTCAGTATCTCGCTAGTAACCATCTAGCATAATTGAGTCAGCTGTTTGTGCCTTTTAAAGGAATTTGGACTTTAACTTCCAGTTAGAATGTAGAAAAGTACAAAAAAAATTTTTGATCATATAATAACAATAAAAAATGGAAAAGTAAACTCATATTTTTATATTATTTGGAGCTAGCAAAGAACACCCTCCCCCATTCGTGCAAGAGTGAGTATCAATCTAACAACTTGTTTGCTAAAAATTGGACTATTAAATAACACTTAGTAGTCCTACTTTATGTTTATGTAGACTTTTCCACATTTTAAAATACAAATCAGTGTATAATTTCTGAGAGCCAAGGATGGAGGGCAAACAACTGGCCCAAAATATAAGGGACAATCACCTGCAAGGTGAGGCAGATACGACCGCTTAACTGGGGAGACATAGCTGGGCACTGAGAAGAATTCAGCTACAGTAGTTAACTTTTCATTCCACTCCTTCAATTAATACTATTAGAATAAAGTGTTTACTTCATTATATAAAATTTTCTTGCCCCTAGCTACATTAAAGACTATTAATTAATATTAAAAGCTATTATTTATGAAAGAATTTTAGATAAAAAACTAGCTTTGTAAGATACATACAAGTGTTTTGGGGGGGGGAAGAGGCGGGGTAATTTTGTGATCAAACAAAAAAGTTGTTTTGGATAAAACAACATGCAGCTGATTGCTCAAATAGTTTCTGATGTGTTTACTCTGAATATTCCAAATGGTTACATTATACACACCTTTCACAATGTTATTTAATAAAGAAACCATGGGGTGCCTGGGTGGCTCAGTCTGTTGAGCTTCTGACTCTAGATTTCTCTAGATTTCGGAGCAGGTCATGGTATCACAGACAGAGCCCCGTGTGGGCTCCAGGCTCAGCGTAGAGCCTGCTTGGGATTCTGTCTCTCCCTCTCTCTCTGCCCCTCCCCCACTCACACACATGCTCTCTCTCTCTCTCTCTCTCTCTCTCTCTCTCTCTCTCTCTCTCTGCCTCCCTCAAAATAAACTTAAAAAAAAAATAAAGAAAGCAATTGTATCTATGCTATTTTTGTTGTTGTTGTTATTTGGAAGTAACCCGCCTCAGATTAGATTAAAGAGGTAAAGATGTATTAATCATTTAACTGGGAAGTTCTGGGGGCTTTCAGGCAGTCATGATTGAGGAGTGCAAATGATAGGGTAAGAAATCATTCTGTTTTCCCATCTTTTTCTCTGCTTTTCAATCCGGTATCTTCAAATTGGTGGCAAAGGTAGCTATTAAGATGCTGTATTATAACTGGCCAAGTCTAAGTCATGTACATTCCCTTGTGGATGAAAGCATCAATTCCAATCAAACAATATTGAACGTGCTGTGTATTAAAAAAGAGGATTCTGATATCAAGTGAAACAGGAAGGCGTTTCTGTTATAAAATAAACTCGGGAAAGATTTTATAATTTTTGTGAAAGAATGATATATTTTGAGGGATAAATACTTTTTCTATTGATAGGCTGTGGAAAGTTTTAATTTAATAAAGAATTCCTCTTCACAGGCAATGCAAAATTACCTATTTGAAGTTAAAGCATTGCATGTTGGATTATGTTTCTTTAATACAGCAAACTGGTTTATTTCTTTTACTGATTCCTTACTGAGTCACACTGGCAGAGCCTTACAATGTTGAGTTCTGTGACAGATGAGTGACCATGCATAATCTAAGGGATCAGTTATCATTCTTGTGCAGACCTCAAAGAGAAAATTCTTTATTAAACCTGAAAGAGAAGGAGAGAGATCTTTTTTACGCAACACTCTGGTCTTTTGGAGAAGTTAGATAAAGGTGATTATTTTATCAGACTTATTTCCAAACCAATTTATTCATATTGGTGAACTGATTATCATAAAAGCCTAATAATAATCATCTTACTAAGCCTATTGTTACCTGATTATTTTAATAAAATTTATTGAAATGTAACTTATATACTACAAAGTGCACCTACTTCAAGTATATAATTTTATAAGTTTTGACAAGTTTCTATATGCGTATCTGCCAACATAATTACATTTTAAAGAATAACAACTGGGCTTCCAGTTCAAAATGGCAAATGAGCATAAATGCTTACTTGCCACCTCTTCAGAATCCCCAATAAATTAAAATAGTAGTAAAAGGTAAATCATAAAAAGGGAAAATAATAGGAAGGGGTGGCCACACACAGACGAGAGGAGACTGCTGAGAGATGCACACAGAGAAGTCTACAGTTATACCATGTAATGGTTTCGTTGTTAGTAAAAGGTATGTACCCCTTGGTATAGAGCAACTTTCTCCTTTCACAATCTCCTACCAGAACCCTGAAGGGGTGTTTTTATTATCTTTAGTTTGGGAACCAAGTAAGACTCCTGGAAGAAAAACCCACGAAATTGTGGAAATTCCCCTTAGGCAACAGGCCTCCAGGATTTTCTCCCTCACATGGTAGTCTACACTGTCTCCAGCAATTCATCAAAATTATCCTTCAAACATTCCCAGCAACTATCCTTCAAACATCCCCTACACTCTAGGGGAGTTTGCTCCACTTAAACAGATCTGGGCTGCATCCCCCTAGTTGCACCTGTCTCTTCAGATATTGGAATGGTAGTTTGCCTTGTGACCTCAGTGCACTGATAAATCCAAGGAAAGTCATTGATTTTCAGTCTGTTCAGATTTTTATTATTGTAAGGATGAAATTGATGACTTCCAATTTCTTTACATGTCAGAGCTGAAACCTGAAGCAACTTACTTAATGGTAAACATTTAAAACTTTGTCTAGTTACATTTATTAATTCCCTTCATCTCTGCATTCCTTTTTGATCTGATTTGTTTATTTTCACTTCACCATCTATTTATTCTTAAGAATAATTTTGTTGAATACAGCACAACCAATGTGAACAATGTAATTCTTGCCACTCATTTTATTCTTATATTTCCTATATACTCTGTTCTCAGTCTTTTATATATAGAATAGCTTATTAAGCCTATATTGCACTTTTCTGCTCATTCTTTTTTTTAAATTAATGTTTATTTATTTTTAAGAGAGAGAGAGACAGAGAGAGAACGCGAATGGGGGTGGGGCAGAGAGAGGAAGACTGAAAAGGAACCTGAAGCAGAGCCTGATGCGGTTTGAACTCACAAACCGCCAGATCATGGCCTGACCTGAAGTCGAACGCTTAACCAACTGAGCCATCCAGGAACCCCTGCTCATTCTCTCTTAAACAGAACTTCTGTTTCATGATATACAATTATCTTTAAAATGAAAAATGGAAGTATTTTTTACTCTAACTTTTGTTTTTTACCATTAAATAGTACAGTGATAACATTTTTCTTTTAGTTCCCTAATTATATATTTTCATTTTCAAATAACATGCAGTTAATGCTTATGAAATAAGAAATATGTTGACAATAAAAATAATGCATTATAAAAACACTTTACCTGACTTCATAGAATAAAATCGTGAACAACAGGAAATTTGTATTCATGTATTCTGATCTTCCTGTCCATATCTAACTCCCAAATCCAAATTTTATTTATTCATGTATACCAAATTATAGGCTGCTTGTAGAAAAATATTTGAATTTTGTGGTTTTCTTTTTACAGTTCTTGGTTTGGTTATCTTTCACATAGTAGATAGTTGACAAATGTTTTTTCTCAACTAAATCCTGATTCAAAAAAATGCAGAATTCCCAGAACCATCTGGTTCTTGAATTGATTTACACTAAAACAAATTTTCCTATGTTGTGACTGATACGTGTGGTTCCAGTATTTCATACAGATATTAATTCAAGTTATAGGTCTGTATTGCCTTTAGTATGTATAATTGCAGTCCATTCTGTTTACTTTTGTGGGTAGAGACTACCTATTTATTACAGCAGGTAAGGCCAACCGTTGTTTATATACTTTCCTTTTTATCACCCAGAGAACACTTCTGCCGGCAATCTGAGAAAGCTATTAGGAAATACCATTTGATTTCACTTATCCTTTTTAGTTTACTGTTATTGTTACTATTTTAAAATGTCTAGAATATTATCAACTCATATACTTTAGAGAAACTCTCTTTTTCATCTACAGGGCAAGAATTAGATACGTAAACATCTTTCTTGTTCGGACTACCATCAGTGTAATCAGACAGACGTATCCTAGAAGTAGTATTTCATGTTACCAATGTTTAATATATTCAGAAGTATACATTTAAAAGTGTACTTTTAAATACTCAGAAACCTGAATCCTGGTTGTCTTTGAGTTTTTCTAAATTTACTTCTGCTTTAGAATAGAGAATATTGAGAATTGACTGTGGAATGCTAAAATAAAAAAAGTCTTATAGTTATCCTTCTGAAAGTTGATGAAATGTAACATTCTGATACTGAAGTCATCTGACCAATTATCATTAGAATCTGCAAGAGAACAACATGGTTCTTTGATTTCATTTAATACAAAAAAGGAAATAGTACATGTATAAATCATTCTGTGGTAATTGAAAGAGATGGCTTAATAGTTGAATGCTTATAGGATCTTCTCTAACATGGAGCAAGAAAAGAAAATACCGGAAAAATGGGACAAAAAGATAATTCCTAGAATGTTGATTATAGCCTGAGGAGTCTGTAAACTGTTTTCAGTTTATGAAAATATTGTAGTCCAGCTTTCAGCTGCTATTGAGAAATTGCATCTAGGGGCGCCTGGGTGGCTCAGTCGGTTGAGCGTCTGACTTCGGCTCAGGTGATCTCACTGTCCGCGAGTTCGAGCCCTGCGTCGGGCTCTGTGCTGACTGCTCAGAGCCTGGAGCCTGTTTCAGATTCTGTGTCTCCCTCTCTCTCTCTGCCCCTCCCTCGTTCATGCTCTCTCTCTCTCTCTCTCTCTCTCTCTCTCAAAAATAAACATTAAAAAAAAGTTTTTTAAATGAGAAAACCTGGGGCGCCTGGGTGGCTTGGTCGGTTAAGCGTCCGACTTCGGCTCAGGTCTTGATCTCACGGCTCGTGAGTTCGAGCCCCACGTTGGGCTCTGGGCTGACTGCTCAGAGCCTGGAGCCTGTTTCAGATTCTGTGCCTCCCTCTCTCTCTGACCCTCCCGTTCATGCTCTGTCTCTCTCTGTCTCAAAAATAAATAAAACGTTAAAAAAAAACAACAACGAAATTGCATCTAGCAAGTCTACAATCAGTATTGTCTTACTAAACATAATTTATTCATTATCATCATTATCTCCAAATTACAGGTTCCTACATGATTTTTCACACTACATAATGTTTAGTTAGACAGAAATTTGTTAAATGGAAGTTTATGAGAAGTGCAAGACTAGGGGCGCCTGGGTGGCTCAGTCGGTTAAGCGTCTGACTTCCGCTCAGGTCATGATCTCACAGCTCCAGCTTCTGCGTCTCCCCCTCTCTCTGCCCTTAACCCACTCACATTCTGTCTCTCTCAAAGATAAATAAACATTAAAAAAAATTTTTTTAAAAAGAAGTGCAAGACTAAATAAAAATTTGGTGTTGAGTGACATAATAATTAACAACAACAACCAACAACAAAGTTGGTTGTTGTTGTTTTTTAATTTCCTTTTATTTCTGACCAGGACTTAAGAGCTGCCTTCTTTTTCTTTTTCTTTTGAATATATTAGATAATAAATATTCTTGTAATTTGGGTTTTAAATCCCAAGAAATAATTGAGACTAGATGGATATTTTGAGGTATTTTTTGTTTGAGTTTTGATGGCTAAGAAAACTCCTGATTAGAATCAAAGGCTAACTTTACTTTTCTATACCTTATGTTACCAGTGGAAGAAGATAGTATGGTTTTTTTGCTCTCAATGTCCATCTTCAGTGATACACATTATATTCCTGCATCACAACCTCAAATCAGATTTTATTCAGAACCCAATCACAGTTTATATACATAAAATCATTTACATAATTGCTTGATTAATTTCTTTCTCTAATACTAGGTCGCAAGATTTTATGACAAACTCTTTAACTTTTTGGCTCAGGCTCATATTTGATTGCTCAGTACCTACCGTAGGACCTAGCACTCAAAAGATATTAAGACACAGTGGGCGCCTGGATGGCTCAGTCAGTGGTTAAGCATCCAACTTCAGCTCAGGTCATGACCTCATGATTTGTGAGTTGGAGCCCGGTGTCAGGCTCTGTGCTGACAGCTAGGAGCCTGGAGCCTGCTTTGGATTCTGTGTCTCCCTCTCTCTCTGCCCCTACCCTGCTCATGCTGTCTTTCTCTATCTCAAAAATAAACATTAAATATATATATATATTTAATATATAAATATTAAAATGCCTAATAATTCAAATTAAATTCAATGCTGTAATAAAATCAGTTATCTTAATAAATAAAATAAAAAAATAAAAACTTTCATGTTAAGATAGCTGACAGTCTCAGAATTTAACTTATTTTAGCCAATTCATTTTATCACAGAAAATGCAGAATCGCCATCTGATTCATTCATACTAGGGCCGAGATATTTCTCACTACCTCTTACTTTCCTTTACCCCTCAATGTGGGTTACAGTTCACCTCTAAATAAACTTACTATTTTCTTATATATGACTTGAAAAGAACTAAAGTATAACTCAAAAGAATTAAAAACTGTAAAACTCAAGATGTCCTTAGACTAAAGACTTGGGATACCATCCCATGCCACCAAATATACTTTGGCAAATGTTTGTGTGGACTAATGAGAAAATTTTCTCCAAACACTAGCATTGATTTAGATCAATGCTAAAGTTGTCAGAAAAACTTTTCCATAAAAAATATAAATTTGTTAAATAGCAAGATAAACACTAATATAACATGACGTCATACCCAAACATAGTAGGGTTCATGAATATAAAATTCAGTCATAGAGAAAGCTAATACTATATCATAGGGATATATACAAGTATTGGATAGTAAATTCAAATTAGAGATATTCATCTGTGGGAGGTTGACAGTATACTAGAATGGATCCTGAAATCTTCAAAATACTAGAGAGATGTTCTATCCTAAGCTTGCTGTTGGGTTAACTGGGTGTTTGTGTCTTTGTTAATATTTATAATTACCATACATGATGTCTTCTTTTACCTTCATGAAGTTTTTCATAATTAAAACAAAAAAATTAAAATAGACATTACAATTTCTGTGTGGTCTTGACAAAACTTCTATGGCTACTACACAATTTCTTAGGAGTAAAAGTATTTGATTTTGCAAATTATCTCAGTTCTTTTGAAATACTGGATTTGGTATGATAATATAAAGTGAAAATAAAATCACTAGTAAGCATGCTGCCCTAGGGGGAAATGTTCAGTTTCATCAATAGAAAACGAAGTGAGGGTAGGAGACAACAAAATAAATTCATAGAGGATGATAGTCTCCAGAACCAAGAGAACATGAAAGATTAATTATAGCTTCTTGAAGGAATAGCCAAAGAAATTTCGTTTAAAAAACATGTATATAGGAGCGCCTGGGTGGCTCAGTCAGTTGAACATCCGACTTTGGCTCAGGTCATGATCTCACGGTCCGTGAGTTCGAGCCCCGCGTCAGGCTCTGTGCTGACGGCTCAGAGCCTGGAGCCTGCTTCAGATTCTGTGTCTCCCTCTCTCTCTGCCCCTCCCCCGCTCATGCTCTGTCTCTCTCTCTCTCTCTCTCTCTCTCTGTCAAAAATAAATAAACATTTAAAAGAAAAACCATGTATATAAAACTGAGAAAGATAAAAAGGAGGTATGGCAATCTATTATTTCTAAAACATAATGCAAATTGAAATTCAGTATGTTCTTGTGATTCTAGTGATTTTTAACGTGGCATTTTATATTAGAATATTAGATATATTAAAATGATACGAATAGCTATATGTGTATTTTTTATGAAATCACATAGACATTATTTGACCTATTTGTTGCAATGTGCTAGCAATTTCTCTTGCTCTAGTGTGTTGGAGAGGATCTTCTCGCCAGTATGGAATATTGTCATAAATGATTCCCTGAAGACTTTTAGTTGTTTTGGTCTTATGTGTTACTCATAGTATATTATTTAAAAAATCTTCAGGTTCAAAATTCTCCATAAGTTAATTCATAATATTTATAATTGTGAATATATACAATTTACAAAAAAATCAAATAAGTTATTTATGAATGACATAGACATTCCATATGATTCTAATAACAAGAAGCTCTGGTAAATATACGCTGAGACAAGCAAACCAACTCACAATGGTTTTTTTTGGTGGGGAGGAGAAAGGAAGGAAGTCACTTTCGTCTAATTAATTTGCAAACAATAACATCACAAAAGCTAGTTTAAAGAGGACACACAAATATTCTTTAGCCCCAAACTACCATTTCAATGAACTCCTATGTAAGTAAGAACACTCCCTTGGATTGCAGTTCTGCAGCAGGGAAGCTATTAATGATGGAGGAGAGGTTTAACTGGTGGCTTTAACTGCATACTTTCACTATCAATTATATTTTTATGCTAAATTAACTTGGACATGAGAGACGATTTTTCATTTCTTTCCATTTGAACTTCTTGATCAGGCTAATCCATTTGTAAATCTGCACTCTTTTAGCACATTGCTGAAACCCTCACAAAGCGTTGAGGTCACCCCGGTTCCGAACACACTCCAAACACTGTTTCATCTCACGGTGGCGACAGCCAAACCGCTGTTGCCGCGGCCTGAGTGTCAGCTGGGTTCCTGAGGCTCCTGGTAAGTGATATCAGGCCTTGAGGGCTCAGCATTACTTCCTCCACTGAAGCCCCCAGTGATGCCACAAAGTCCTAACTTTAACTCAATCCTTAATTATCCATTTCTCATTTCACTGCCATGAGTTGAAAAGCTGTACTCTCTTCTCTCTGCCAACGACAGTCTCATTTTCTTTGAGACCTGCAATTTGCCACCTCCATGAAATACACCCTGGAAGATTGCATCCACTCTGAACTATCTTTTTATTTTAAAGACATTTATTAAGTTTGCACTAACAGTTAGACTAGCTGTCTGGGAAAGGAGTATGATATTAATTAAATGTCTAGATTGTCCACAGGTTAACAAAAAAATTCCCTCGGCAGTCCATAAATTTTGGACTGTTTCTTTAGGTTTTACTGAAGAGCATATGCTTACTCAGGATTACTTAGAGGTATTGACCATGACAGTAAGAAGTATTATTTCTAGGTAAATAGGTGGGCTCTAACTATTGAAATGGTTTTAGTCAATGGCCACTTACTTTATACCTGGAACTATTAGAAAGAATTAATGCAGTAGAATCTATTTTAGGATAAAGAATCTGACAAACTAAAAAAATCATGCTTTAAGATGTTTATAACAGTGTTTTTCATTCATTTAATATATATTTCCTAAATACCAAACACGTGCCTGATGTTTTTTCAGGAATGAGGAGGAACATCGATAAACATGACATAAAAAAAAAATTCCTGCCCTTCTAGTGTTTGAATTATCTCCTGGTATAATTATGGCTCAGAACTATTGACAATTATAACCTATGTAGAAATTGTCTGGTGTAATGTCTTCATCCTCCCCAAAGAGTTCACCATTTCATCAGGCAGTATTGAACAAACCCAGCTTTCCTCCACGTATTTGAAATGCCTCCTATCACATATACTATTTCTGTATACATAATCTTAAGTTTATTTTTAGACATTCTCTTTTCTTTTATTGGTTACCCTATTCTTCTCATCCCAGGACTAAATGATTCTCATAAAAATCCGAGTATGGCTCTTTTTCAGGAGCAGCTGTTATTATGACCATTATTATACCTGGCATCAAATCTGGGAAAGAATTCAACAAGTATCTTTATTCCTTATAAATAAAATATATTCCAGAGGACAAA
Organism: Panthera uncia; assembly: GCF_023721935.1. Classification (NCBI taxonomy): domain Eukaryota; kingdom Metazoa; phylum Chordata; class Mammalia; order Carnivora; family Felidae; genus Panthera; species Panthera uncia. The sequence goes on along the minus strand of NC_064816.1, from coordinate 137,657,571 downwards.
GTGGAAAGTGTGAATTTTACTGAAAATGTGTTTTAGAGGGAGGGGCAATATTGGGTAATAATGTTTAACAATTCATAGTAAATATTTCTCTTTACTAAAATTGCTTGCTTCTAATTCCTTTTCTTTCAGATTCTCAACCTTCCCAGCCTCCAGCCTTTTGGCTCCAGCCTTCAGCCTCCTCAAACACTTTATTCTTGGTCTTTTGTTTTGCATGTAAATTTATTTAGTTCTGGCTCTTTCAAAACCAGCAGTTAATTTCCTCTAAAAATGCGAAAGTTCTTTATACCAAGAATAAGTTTGTGCTCAGGAAACAAAATGTTCCAATTATTTAAAATCCACACCACTTAGAAAAGACAGAGTGTGTGTGTGGGGGGGTGATGGTTGAGTAATAGAAAGATTATGAATTATAAATAACAAAAACATCTTTTTGTTGATCTTAAATACAACTGAAAAACCAAAATATCTTCCCATATAGAACTCATTTTCTAGGGAGTGCTAATGATGTGCTCGACATACTATGTGCCAGACATATTATGTGTCATACGTATTCTTAACTCTATCTTCCAGCTGAAGCTTATTGAACTCAGAGAGAGATTACACAAATTGTTCAAAGCTACATTACTAAGTGGCAGAACTGACTTTTGAACTCCTGATTCAAAACTTTTGATATTATGCTTTATATGCAATTCTGATATCTGAAAAAGCAGGTATCCACTCATTAACTACAAGTGTTTTCTTCTGTGCACTTAGTGGCTTTTATTGCAGAGAATACGTAGCACCTAATGGGTGTAATTTAGCGAGATTGAAAAAAAATATATATACCTAAGCAATTAGACCTTGATTAGCTACATTCACAGATATGTACCCGTGGTAGTTAGCTTTATGTGTCAACTTGGTCATACTGTAATAATATCCAGTAATGTAATCAGGCACTAATACAGGCATTACAGTGAAGGTTGTTTGTTGATGTGGTTAACATGGGTTGTGTGCTAATGAAATCAGTTGATTTTGAGTAAAGAATATTACCCTCAGTAATACAGGTGGTCCTCATCCAACCAGTTAAAAGTCTCAAGAGCAAAATCTGAAATTTTCAGGAGGAAAGAAATTTTGCCACAAGACTGCAACATCAATTCCTACCTGAATTTCTAGGCTACTAAACCTGACTTATAAATTTGAGACTCATCAGCTACCACTATGCATGTAATTCCTTAAAATCAATCTATATTTATAACCATATTTGGATCTGTAGAGGATGAATAGATATGTATAGGATGACTTATACTAAAACACACATATAAAAAAGTCTATAATAGGGGCGCCTGGGTGGCTCAGTCGGTTGAGCGTCCGGCTTCAGCTCAGGTCATGATCTCACGGTTTGTGAGTTCGAGCCCCGCATTGGGCTCTGTCCTGACAGCTCAGAGCCTAGAGTCTGTTTAGGATTCTGTGTCTCCCTCTCTCTCTGCTCCTCCCCAACTCGTGCTCTGTCTCTCTGTCTCTCTCTCTCTCAAAAATAAATAAACATTAAAAAAAAGTCTATAATATAGGGGCGCCTGGGTGGCTCAGTCGGTTAAGCGTCCGACTGTGGCTCAGATCATGATCTCGGGGTCGGTGAGTTTGAGACCCGCATGGGGCTCTGTGCTGACAGCTGGCAGCCTGGAGCCTGCTTCCGATTCTGTGTCTCCCTCTCTCTCTGCCCCTCCCCCACTCATGCTCTCTCTCTGTCAAAAATAAACATTAAAAATTTTTTTTAAAAAAGTATGTAATATATATTCTATCAGTCAAAACATACCTATATATCAATGTTTTGAATAGATAGATATGCATAGCATATATATGTTATGAATATACACACACTAATATCCTATTGATTCTGTTTCTCTAGAGAACATTGTATGATATAATACCTAATCAAGTATCTTAACGGTGAAAATAAAATTTGCTGTACAACACAATGTTAGAAATGTCTATTATATTCATTGTTACTTAAACAAATAGAGAAACTTTAAAGTTGTATCATGCTACAAAAGTGACTTAGGTAGCATATCCACTGGCAGAAAAAGAAAAATATTTGTAAATGTTTATTTTTGTTTTTAGATCATAAATCCCATACGCAAAATTTATTGTCACAAGTTTAAATAATTTTTCAGGAATTTGATAATCTCTAAAATTTATGTGTGGATAATTTAGAGGAATATATATTGAGATTATATATGTACATATATAAAATCAAATTTAATTATGGTTGTTTGGAACTAACAATTTCTTATTAAACTACTCAATTATAAGGTAATTTTAACTAAATAATTGTAGACTTTCTTAAACATGTGTCTAATTTATTTACTAATTAAAGTCAATAAATAAACATAACTCTAAAAATCATCATAGAATGTCTGGGAAATTACTTAATGCCAAATTTAACAATACATATATGCACACAAAAATGTAAATGTACCCTTATACACTACACAAGCAAGGTAATGAATAAAGCACACTTCGTTATTTAGTAACTTCAGTTATTTAGTAACTGTAAAAAAAATTATAAGATATATCATTAAATGGACCTTAGAAGAAGGAGTCAGCTTTACAGGTTTTTGTTAAAATTAGTTATTTTCTAAGTTAATTTCAGTAATGCATTTAATAATGTTAGTTATTCTTCAAAGCTATTATGCAAGGTCAATATTTTTAAGTTCAACATGGTCACATCACAAGTTCAAATAAAAGATCTGAAGAAACCATGGGCAACAACCTCGTAACTGGTAAATGATAATATAGGTAGAGCTAGCTAAAACTCCCAAATGTTGTTACCAGCAGGTGTCTTATGCTACTTATTTCAACATCATTTTACTTTTAATTAGATAAAACAACCTATTTTGAAATAAAGAGCTTTGGATTTCCACTTTGAGGATTTTATCACCACCACTGCTGGCATACATGGCATTCCTAAAATGTGTCTGATTTAATTTAGACATGAAAGAAATATTAGGATTCTCAAAGCAGAGCCACTGAAAATCAATCTCTATAAATCTAAATTATTTGGTTACATTTTCACATATGTATTTCTATCTTAAGGTAATATAATGATAAATGTAAATTCATCAAAACTACTTGGGGCAAGTAGAGAGAACATAATATAATTATACATAGCTGTAGCATTTATCTTCATTTAGCACATAGCATCAAATGTAGGCAAAGCACACATTATTTTTAAAAACATCAAAGTCACCATAATTAACTATGCCTCTCCTTTGAGAAAAAGAAAAATAAATTCCTCTTTGAGACTTCTCAAATTAAACATTCATAAATTATAGCGATCTCAGGTGTTTTGTTTCCCCCTAACCCCTTCCACCTCACCTTATAAATTTGGTAGTTTAGTCAAGATTAGATTGGATTAGAGCAGGAACCACCAGATGAATTAAATACCACTTGTGATCAAATGAAAGTCACAGCTATTGTGTAGGAAATGAAAGGGGACTTCTTTCCCTGAAGAGCCTCAAAATTGCTGGCATTAAGACAGTTTTTGCCTATTGTTCTTTTTTTTCTCTCTCACTTCCAACAGAATCCTGGGCTGTTTAAATTACAATCTGAGTTGCAAGGTCACTAAAATATCCAGGGGTAGAAAAGGAGATGTCCAGAATTCACCAACAAGCAGCATCTACACTAATAATACCGCAACCAAATAAATGAATGGTGTTCATAATTAAACTTTTCAGATATCATCCTGCACATTATCTGATTTCATTCCTCTGGGGTTGCAATTGACTGTCACTGACTAATTGAAATTCTACTGCCTTGCTAGCTGTTGGTAAATTACAGGACAACCTGTGTTGTGTGTTTCCATTAGACTAGCAGATATTATATGGGTCAATATAAATATGACCAAAATGGTTTCTTATAAAACATATCGCATTAACCTCTGAAAGGTTCAGGATAATGAAATCATAGAAGATATTAATTTTACTTTCCTTCAGAACCTGTTTCACACAGGTCCAAAGCCTGGTGAATCAAATACACACACACACACACACACACACACTCATTTACTCATTCATTTTGAAATTGGTGATAAACATTAAAATGAGCCATCAGATTCTGACTGTTCTCTTGTTTTTCCTGTTTTAATTTTTCCCACTCTGCATCATAGTATTTGACGTAAATCTCACTTTTCATATTTGAATCAAATTGTTTTATATGCAAAATTATTCAATTAAAAATAGTTTGCTCTGGAGGAAAGCACTCTCAGAATGATGGAGATAGGCCCTCTGAAAGTGCATCCCTCCATAAATACAATAACACTGGCAACAGTTGTCAAAATCAACATTTTTCAGAACTTTGGAAATAAACCAAAAGCTTATAACACTCCAAGGAGAGTTTATTCCAGAAAAATGGTTGATCTTGGTAAGAAAAATGAGCTTTGTGATGTTTTCACTTATCCTATTCTCATACTTTTCTTCTTATCTCTGTGGTAGCCTTGAAAACCAATAGCCTTACAAGGAAGGCAGCTATGAAAAATCAGAAACCTAGCAGTCACCACAAATAACAAAGTGGTTTGGACAGAATGGTCACTATGATGTGTCTGGAAGTTTCTTAACAAGTTTCATTATCAGAATTTGTTTTTACTTCATCTGATTCAGAAATGACCCTGTAAATAGCCCATCTTTAGGACATTTATTGATAACAATTAGCAGCAGTGATTTAACATCACTGCTGATGGACATGGTGTTTTAAGTTGAGGATAACAAAAGTCTGACCAAAGTTTAAAACGTCTAACTGAGGAAGAGATTTACATGGATATCTTGGCAAAGATCTGATGCATTCTTAGGGATAGAAGGGTCACTGATGGGTGCAATACCGTGTACAGCAAAGACTTGAGAAGGTCTAAATTCTCACCCATGGCTGACTTCAGGGGCTGTGCAAGAGTTAAGTGAAGTCTAAGTTAGAATTACAAACTTCTGAATGGAGCATTAAAATCACTCCCCAGGCAAAGACTGGTTCAAAGTATTTAAGGATATCTCTGTCTAATCATCTGACCATGGAGCTAATGAAGCAGAGACTTTAGTGGCTACACTTGACAAAGAATACAAGCTATAAAGAATTAGTCCAGGAAAAGTGCTAAACAAAGAATAATCATCAACAACCACTATAATGACAACAACTAGCAACAACTACAAACCCAAACAAATTAAGTAAAATCTGATTTCCAGGGATACCATATTTTATTATTTAAAATGTCCAGTTTTCAACAAAAAATCATGAGGCACATAAGAAAACAGGAAATTATGACCTACACACAAACAAAAAAAAAAAAAAAAAAAGAAAAAGAAAGGAAAAAAGAAAACAGTTTCTGTGGAAGTCTAGATGTAGAACTTATTAAAGAAAGAGTTTATTTTTATTTGCTTTTTTAATGTTTATTTAATTATTTTGAGAGAGAGAGAAAGAGAAAGAGAGAGAAAATATTAATGGGGGAGAGGGAGAAAGACACAGAGAGAGAGAAGACCATCCAGGCTCTGCACTGTCAGCACAGAGCCCAATGCAGGGCTCAATCCCACCAACTGTGAGATCATAACCTGAGCTGAAATCAAGAGTCAGATGCTTAATCAAATGAGCCACCTAGGCACCATTAAAGATAGATTTTAAATGAACTACTAATAATATGTACAAATAACAAGAAAACATATCTAGAAAGTTAAAAGAGTAGGAGAAGAGTGTCTCAACAAGTAACAAATAGCAATAAAGATATAAAAGTAAAAGAAAGAATAATATAGAATTTTTGGAGTTGAAAGTATAATAACTGAAATGAAGGATTCATTAGAGGAACTCTTCAGCAGATTTGAATTGGCAGTAGAAAGAATCAGCTAACATGAAGATAAATTGAAATTATCTAGTTGAACACAAAAGTAAAAAAAAGATAAAGGCAAATAAACAGAATGTCAGAAATGTAAGGGACACCATCATGCATGCCAACATGTACAATGAAAGTCTCAAAAGAGAGAAGAGAAAGAAGCAGAAAATTTATTTGAAAAAATTATAGCCAAGAAAGTTTCAAATTTAGCGAATATAATTAATCTGCAAATTCACAAATCTTAACAGACTCCAGCTGGGATAAACTCAAAGAATTATATACCTAATCACATCAGAGTTGAACTGCCAAAAACTATAGACAGAGAATCTCCAAAGAAGCAGGAGAAAGTGACTTGTTATGTATAAGGGATCTTTAATAAGATTAACAGTTGAACTTTTTTCAGAACTTATGGAGACCTAAAGTAGTTGGATGGCATAGTGAAAGTGTTGAAGACTGTAAACCAGACTGTAAACCAAGAATTCTATATCTGGCAATACTATTTTTCAAATGTGAAGGAGAAATTAAACTATTTACAGTTCAACAATAAATGAGAGAAACTGTCACTACCAGAAATTTTCTATAATAGGTAATAAAGAGAGTCCCTTAGTATGAATTTAAAAAAGGGGGGGGCACCTGTGTGGCTTAGTCAGTTAAGCATCCAACTCTTGATTTCAGTTCAAGTCATGATCTCATAGTTGTGAGATCAAGCCCCACAATGTGCTCCATGCTGAACGTGGAGCCTGCTTCAGATTTTCTCACTCCTTTTATCTGCCTCTCTCTGCCCCTCCTCCATTCATGTTCTCTCTCTCAAATAAATTTTTTTAAAAAAAATTTTAAAAAGAACAGTAAACCATAATTCAAATCTATACCAAAAGAGCATTGGTGAAGGTAACTACACAAGTAGTTATTAAAAAGAGTATGAACATTTTGTTTGTAATTCTCTTTTCCTCTGATATAAAGACAATTATATAAAGCTATAAATATAAAACTGAGTTAATGGCTTCATAATGTATAAAGATGTAAGTTGCGTGGCAATAATAGCATAAAAGGGTGGAGCAGAGCTATATTACAGCAAAACAGTTTATACTATTGAAAGTAAGTTGACATTAATTCAAACTAGATTGCTTTAAGAGGAAAACAACAAAAATTGTAAATGGTATTGTAAAGTCAGAAAGCAGTCCACAAGACCAGCCTCACTCTGACATCAATTGCAAATTCAGGGATTCACAAGACTACTCTCAGAGTCCATCATTAAACTAGAAGGACTCACAGAACTCACTGATGCTATTATACTCACGGTTACAGTTTGTTATAATGAACAGATATCGATTAAAATTAACCAAGGACGGACTTCAAGCTGTATTACAAATCTGTAATCATCAAGACAGTATGGTACTGGCACAAAAATAAACATTCAGATCAATGGAACAGAACAGAGAACCCAGAAATGGTCCCACAGCATATGATCAACTATCTTTGACAAAGCAGGAAAGAATATCCAATGGAATAAAAGCAGTTTCTTCAGCAAGTGATGCTGGGAAAACTAGACAGCAACATGCAGAAAAATGAACCTGGACCACTTTCTTACATCATACACAAATATAAACTCAAAATGGATGAAAGACCTAAACGTAAGACAGAAAGCCATCCAAATCCTCAAGGAGAAAGCAGGCAAAAACCTCTTTGACCTTGGCTGCAGCAACTTCTTACTCAACATGTCTCCAGAGGAAAGGGAAACAAAAACAAAAATGAACTATTGGGACCTTATCAAAATAAAAAGCTTCTGCACAGCGAAGGCAACAACCAGCAGAACTAAAAGGCAACTGACGGAATGGGAGAAGATATTTACAAACAACATATCAGATAAAGGGTTAATATCCAAAATCTATGAAGAACTTATCAAACTCAACACCTGAAAAACAAATAATCTAGTAAAGAAATGGGCAAAAGACACAAATAGACACTTCTCCAAAGAAAACATCCATATGGCCAACTGACACATGAAAAAATGCTCAACATCATTCACCATCAGAGAAATACAAATCAAAACCACAATTAATGGCTAACATACCTGTCAGAATGGCTACCATTAACAACTGAGGCAACGACAGATGTTGGTGTGGATGCAGAGAAAGAGGATCTCTTTTGCACGGCTGGTGGGAATGCAAGCTGGTGCAGCCACTCTGGAAAACAGTATGGAGGTTTCTCAAAAAATTAAAAATAGAACTACCCTATGACCCAGCAATTGCACTACTAGGTATTTATCCAAGGTATACAGGTGTGCTGTTTCGAAGCAGCACATGCACCACAATGTTTATAGCAGCACTATCAACAATAGCCAAAGTATGGAAAGAGCCCAGATATCCACTGATGGATGAATGGATAAAGAGGATATATATATATATATATATATATATATATATATATATATATACACATACACACACAATGGAGTATTACTTGGCAATCAAAAAGAATGAAATCTTGCCATTTGCAACTATGTGGATGGAACTAGAGGGTATTATGCTAAATGAAATTAGTCAGAGAAAGACAAATATGATATGACTTCACTCATATGAGGACTTTAAGATACAAAACAGATGAACATAAGAGAAGGGAAGCAAAAATAATATAAAGACAGGGAGGGGGACAAAACATAAGAGACTCTTAAATATGGTGAACAGAGGGTTACTGGATGGGGTTGTGGGAGGGGGGATGGGCTAAATGGGTAAGGGGCATTAAGAAATCTACTCCTGAAATCATTGTTGCACTATAAGCTAACTAACTTGGACATAAATTAAAAAAAAAAGCCAATGAAAGAGAACATCGGGCAGAGTCCAGGGAAAAAAAAAGCCAATGAAAGAGAACATTGGGCAGAGTCCAGGGCAGTTACAAATGTGGAACTTCCAGTTGTCCTCTCCCAGTAGAGTAATGGAGAGTGTTGACTCCTCCTGGTAACAGTGTGTGTTAATATGCATTGATCATTGTTACCCAGGGAAGATCACTGGAGGCTAGGTGCCCAGAGTTTTTATTGGTGCATTCTAATGTAGCTATGGCTGACCATATGTGTTGCTGATCTTACCATCTAGTCCCTCTTACCCTTCAGCCCCTCCAGAGATCACACATATACTTTATGACCCAAAATACAATAAATCACATTGTTACTATCTGCTGTGGCTCAAAGACCTCATACAACCAAAGAAGCCCATCAGGCAAAATATACCAAGGGCTTATATATTATGTCCCAGGAATAGGGCAAAGGCCAGATCGCTCTTTGAATAAAGGTAATTCTTTATCACACAGATATACTATTAAACATCTACCTAACACAAAAGAAGTTACTTTTGGAAAAATAAAGGAACAAAACTGATGATAGCATGTAGAAAACACATAGCAAATATATGACATGAAACTGCTTTTTTAGTAATTAAGTGTAAATAGAGTAAACACTCCAAGTATAGGCTGGAGATTGGCAGAATGATTAAAGAAAACCCCATTATACAACTATGCTGTCTTCCAGAGACAAACTTTATATACAAAGGCATACAGATTGAGAGTAATAAGAAGGACAAAGATATACCAGGCAAATAGTAATCAAAAAGAGGGCTGGCATGACTATATTAATATCAGACTTTACTGATAACATAAAATTTATGAAAGAATTGTTACTAGGAAAGATGAAGGAGATTTTACCATGATAAAAGAGTCAAATCTTCAGGAAAGAATAACAATTATAAACATACATACTTCTAAACATGGCCATGTGTTTATTCCAGTCAATGAGTTGTTAATGGAAGCAACAATAATTCTTCCCAGGGAACACTTTTACTTGTTGGTGTAAGAGTCTCCAGACATCTCACTTTTCTTTGTGTTATAGAGACCATCAAAATTCAAGATAGTGGCTGTCCCATTATTCTGGGTCTAAAAGAATATAGAAGAATTTGGCCACTCTGATATTTTCTCCTTTCATCTATATGAAATTGAACAATTAACATCTCAGAGCCTCAACTTCCGTGACTATAAAATAGGGATACTAAGTTTGAATATGTATCTCAAGTTTCCAGTGTTGCTTTTTGAGTAAGATATGCATATTAAAAAATATGAGTACCAATTTCTTAGAAAACTTTGTAGCCATGTTTTCCCCAAACTTTGTTGGAAATTCCCATAATTTTTATTTGTCAATATATATCAAGGCAGAAATATCAATTCCCGACTTCCCCAGGTCTCATTCATTAGCTCTCTTACTCTAAGTCTAAAATTCAATTGCCTAGATACCTGAAGAAGAAGGGAAGGGAAGAGAAGGGGAGAGAAGGGGAGGGAAGAGAAGGGCCTTTAATTTAATGATATCTAGGCCAAACTAACCCTTGTGCAAATGCCACAATACACCAGCACAATTTTTTGTGTGTGTCCTAGCTCATTAATTTTTTTTTAATTCAGTAGAATATATTACTTGTCTATTTAGTGCAGGAGAGTCTAAAAGACCCTGTGGATACAAAGCTTCTACTGTTACCTGGAAAGGGTCACCTAAAGGGAAGCCGAGTCAGAAAATACTGAACCAAAAATCATAATTGAACTCAGGAGCTTCACTTTGTGATAGAGGTAAGCAATGTGTTCAACTTCCTTTAGGAAGTGAATGTCTAAAGTGCTCTAGGAGTATTCTACATAAAGGCAGAGAGATCAATAAAATGGTGTTTTCAGAGAAGGACAAAAATGTAAGGATTGAGTGTAAGCTAAATACTGGTTATGTGGAAGCCTGGTAAAACTGATGCAGCAGATGTTCTTAAAACCCATATGATATGAACTTCATACTTAAGGCCATGGAGTAAATGATTTTAAGCCTGAGAGTGACATGGCTAGATTTACATTTAGAAAAGTCACTTATGCATACAGAATATAATCAATGGTATTGAAAAAAATCACTATGGGAACAGACTACAGGACAGCAAGCCTAGTTATAACCTTCCAGTCATGCATGCAACCATTCATTCATTCATTCACTCATATACGTATTCAAAACATGTTTTTATCACCTCTAATGAGTAGGTCAATGTAACTCCTGATGAAGGTAAATTAAAAAACAAAACAAGCATTCATGTTCTCTCTGTTTCTTCTCTTTCTCTCCCCCCCTATTCTCTCTCACTGAGCTTACTGAGAAGTATTTCAGACTGTCTATAAACAAAGATAATATAAATATAGTAGATGGATATAGCAAATTATATAACAAATTGTGATGGCTTGAAATAGATTTCCAATAGTAGTATTTAGAGACACATGAATATACTGGAGGAGTACTTTGGAGGTAGTTCTGTGATACTGGGATGGATTGGAAGTAAGAATCCAGACACAATAGACCATACTGTATGATTCCATTTGTATGAAACGACCAAAATAGGAAAATCCATAGAAAGATGAATCATTTCCAGTGGCAATGGGGGAGGAGGACATGAAGGGTGACTGCTAATGGGTATGGGATTTCTCTTTGGGGTGATTATTCTAAATTTAGATGGTGGTGATGATGCACAACTTTGTGATTATACTAAAGAACACAGAACTGTATACTTTAAAAAGGCAAGCTATGTTATGTGAATTGTATCTCAATGAAACTGTTATAAAAAGTAGAATACTTAAATATTACTACTGTTCAAATATCACATTTTAGGGATAAATGTAATTATTATATATGTCTGCTAATTTTCCAGTTGTCACTGGAAATTTCCAATATCACCAAATATCTCTTAAGAACAAAGCTCTCTGGTTCTTAAATATAATTCTACTGTAAGTTATCCTTTCTTTTCAAAGGAATATCTTCAAAAGGACTTAAGGCCTTCTGTGATTTGTGCTTCCTTACAGACAATATTTTGTTTTAAGAAGAACATAAGTATATAAATCACCAAAGTTAGATTTAAATTCAGTAATTGTTTTATTGTTGTGCAAATATCCTAAGCTATTCTATTGTGCTCCAGATAACAATATTTTATCCACATGTAAGTCCTTCAAACTATGAACAAGTCTTTTGTTAGATTTTTGCTAATAATATTGAGTTACTTTAAGTTTTCTTCCAAAAAATGAGTGAGACATTTGGAATTTCTACTAGCCTCAAAAAGCTATTTTTCAAAGAAAGTGTATTTTTGTTTATATGCTTCAGTAACTTTAAATAAAGGCAGTGGGGAATTTAAAGTGTTAGAAAGAACTCAGCAAGAAATAACAATAAAATACTAGCTATATGAAAGCATTATAAGAGAAGCCAGTGGGATATAATTATTACCAACATTATTATGGTAGGTGGGTTATGTTAGTGAGTAGTTAACATCAGATGGTAGGAAAATCAATGAAGCCACAGGATCACAAATCATTAGAAAAAAAAACATATTATCTGCATCAGTTATTCTTTATGTGTATTTTACATCTGAAGTACTAAAATGAAATTTGAATCGGCCTATTGCACAGGTACCAATTTTGCCTTTTTATAATATTCATACCTTTAATTTTCCATAAGGAAGTTAAAAATTCACTAAAATTACATATAAAATCCTTATTTCTATGAATGTTACATTATGTATTTGTTTTAAATGCAGATGTTCTTTTCCAAATTTCTAGGAACCGCTAGAACCTAACATATAGTTTTTTATTCATAGTTGAAATAATGTAGTTACCTTGTTTTGGAATGCATAAACCCGGATATAAATATAGAATATTCACATAATAAAAAAATGGGCCTAAGTATTACTAACTGCTATAAAAACTATCCTATCACTATCCACATATAGAAAATGAAATGACATATGTGAAATGATGAAATGATAGTCTTCTGTCATTGGGAAAAGGGTAGTGAATTCTGGAAGGAAAAAGAACAAAAGAAGTGAACCTCACATGTGCCTCAGCTTACTGCCAAAGCAGTTTCCAAGCTTTAGAGAAAAAAGAATGGGAAAGATCCACAGAGACTCAGAGACCTGTGGAATAGCTTCAAGTGAACCAACCTACATGAAATGGAGAACTAAAGAGGAGAGGAGAGAGGAAGAGGCGTGACGATTCTTTTTTACACCTTAAATACATACAATGTTCATCTGTCAATCACCCCTCTAAAGTTGGAACAAATTAGAATTTTGCAAAGGATAGGCCAGGGTAGAAATAATACAGGAAATCAGGATTCCACCTCCTAATACCATCACATTGGCTGTTAAGATTTCAACATATGAATTTTGGGGGGAAATAAACATTCAACCTATAGCACTTCTTATGTAGTCTGTGCAAGTTTCTGGTTAAGAATATCATTGTGATGAATGACAAAAAATAATAGAAAATTCTTTTAGAAACTTGGCATTTTAGACTTCCCTCAAGAGTACAATGGGGAAAGCTAATATCAGACACATGTAAATACACAGTTCATCACTAATTCCCAGGATAGGACAGCAAAGTAAATACAAATTACAAAATCTTAATTCCCAAATATAAGTAAAATAAAAATAAATAAAATTTAGCAAAAATATATTTACATAAATCATTCCAAGAAGGAACATGCACAGCTAATTTTTTAATTTTTGAAAAATCACAGAGAAAGAAAATAAGTCAGAATGCCAAATCCATACATTTCAGTTCAGTAAATAATTTTACTGAAAAAATATTTTGAGTGATAAAATTCATGTAATGTAAAAATATCACTAATATTTTTCTTAAAAAAATTTTTTTAAAGTAAACTTTACATCCATAGTGGGGCTTGAACTCACAACCCCGAGATCAAGAGTTGCATGCTCCACCAACTCAGTCTGCTGGGCACCCTAGAATATCACTATATTTTTTTACTTTGTGATAGGGCAATGATATATTTTAATGATGGTGATTTATTTGCAAACAACTCAGTATGAGTACTTAAAAGCTGTGTATTCGAGTAAACAATTTGACTCAAATTTGTATTAACAGTATAGTCTTGCATAAATTTATCATGAAAAATGATAAAAGTAGCTTCTGGTTGGTGAAATTAGTGTGATTTAAATTAGTCATAATGTAACTGAAACCAAACATTCTATTATTTCAGCTTCTGTGTCCAGACCGGATTGGTCCCTAATGTCTCCACTTCATAGAAGAGTATGTCATCCAGTTCAACTACAATGCTGTCCCTAGTATACAAACATTGTCATATCATTTGAGGTGCTACTCTGTGATTCTGAGGTCAAAGAAAGGAAGAGAGAGATCATCTTGAATTGCAGACAAGGTGCAAAACTGTATTTCCCTGCTCTCTTGGCAGAATTGCAAAATATGCACTTCCTTTCATTGTGATGCACAACCAACTAGCAGCATTCAGAGATGAGTACTTTCAGACCCCACCTGCATCCAATCATCAAAAGCTTTATTTACCAAAAGAACCTGTCATTTACCTAATGAAAAACTGGCTTATGTCAGTTTGTGACAGTCAATTACAAATATGTAGACAGTCATAGGAAGTGCTTTCTATTTCAGGATTTCACACTGGACAAAAAAGAAAATTATGAGGAGTCTTTATCTGTTTACCCTATCTGCTGTAAATATGAATAGGTTAGGCAGCACAATTATCATCACAAGGAGTTAATTACCTGTAATAATAAATGGTGGTACATAAGAGGAAAAGAAAAGAGGAAACGCATAACAGATTCAGTGGTAAGACTTTTGCTTCCAACTGTGATGGAGTAACAGGGATTGGATTGTCTGACGTTTCACTAGAAAAGTGAACAGAATGTATGAAATAATGATTTTCACATGTGTGACAACAGATAAGAGAAGTCTGTGATCTCTGAGTCAAGAGAAACAGCGGGGGTGAGCCTTGTGCATGCAGGCAAATGTAGACGGAATCCAGAAATCTCATTCTGTCAATGAATAAGTACCAGAATTCATGTAGGCTAGTACAGCTATAATTTGGGAGGGGAAGAATACTAGAAAAAAGGGAGCTACACAGAAAGGCCTGCTCAAGTTTTAGCTGAGTACTGATGTGAGCATACACAAAAGGAAATTACATAAACACATGGAGAGAATCATTTGAAGTAGTAGGCTTATCAATTCCAGGAGCTCACACAGGGTTGAGAAGAACTTATCTTCTCATCAGCTACAACAGAAAGACCTCCTAACCCAGAGAATGTGCATGGATATCGAATTAATAATGGGTCTTAATTATGTCCAAAGTCATAGCTGCTCTGTATTCATTCTAATAAATATTAAAGCAAGCCTTGAAAGGATTCAACTGATCTAAATAACTTAATCCATTCCAGGTAAAAATTCAACACTATTTAAAGGAATACAACAAAATCCATCATCCAAGTGTAAGACGCAAAATGTTTAGCACTGAATCATCAATTATCAGGTGTCTCAGTCAGAGTCAGTGTTCCACCAGCGGAGTAGAGACATTAGGAAGTCAAGCTGCATGATATGTATTATCATATAACCTAGAATATACATATATATCATTATATAATATATAAACATTTATTAATATATTAATATATGTAATAAACATATATTTTACAGGGGATTAGATTATACAATTTTGGGATCTGGCTACACAGTTTCTGCAAGTTTGTCTCTATATATAATGCTGGAGCCCAAAATTCCATAAGCAGCAGTCAGAAAGAGAAGCTCACAAGTTGTCCAGGAACTTGAGAGCACCAGCTGGGATCCCATGAGGTAAGAATGACACTTGTGCCCATTCTTGTTGCTTCTGACCTTGGTGACAAGCACAAGCACATTTTGCATAGACCAGGACCATTCATCCCCAGAGCTGAAAGCACACATACTGGGCCAGGAACCAGAAAAACTGAAGGAATATCCAGAGGGAGGGGAAAGTAACTGAAAACTCAGCTGCTGCTTTACATCAACAGAGTGAGGCAATAGATCACTAACAACATGTATGGTTGTTGCCTCCCACCAAATCAACTCCAAAATCTATATTAATTATCTACTGCTGCATAACATATTACCACAAACTTAGTGGTAATATACTTATTTAAAACACATTTATTTTCTCACTGTTTCTCTGAGTCAGAAGTCCAGATTTGACTAATCTGGGTCCCCCACAGGGTTGCAGTCAAGGTGTCAGTGAGGGCTAGTTTCTCATCTGGGCTCAAATGGAGAAGTCATGTCCACACTTAAGTGGTGGCTGGCAACATTCAGTTCCTCGCAGCTGTGTACTGATGGCTTGGCTGTAGTTTCTTACTATGCTGGGTTTCCTAGCACGGCTGCATGCTTCCTTACAAATACAAAGAGGCAGATGCATGTGCCTGTACACACACACACACACACACACACACACACACACAAAGAGATAGAAAGGGAAAGGGAGGGAAGGAGAGAGATAATGAGTGAGAGAGAGAGAGAACTCAACAAAAGATTTACAATCTTCAAAAAATTTTTTTTAATTTATTTATTTTTGAGAGAGAGTGAAAGTGAGGGAGAGGCAGAGAGAGAGGGAGACACAGAATCCAAAGCAGGCTCCAGGCTCTGAGCTATCAGTACAGAGCCTGACGTGGAGCTTGAACTCATGAACTGTGAGCTCATGACCTCAGCTGAAGTCAGATGCTTAACCAACTGAGCCACCCAAGCACCCTCTTTTTAGAAAATTTTTTATGTTGACAAAAGAGTTACAATCTTATGTAACATAATTACATACAAATAATAATGCACATCCTGTTACTTTTGCTGTATTCTACTGGTTAGAAGCAAGAAACCACATTACCCGTCCACACTCACAGGGACAACATCACACAAAAGAATGAACATTTGTAGGTGGTGATCATGAGGGTCACCTTGAGAGTTTCTCTTGACAATAAATTATATTTAATATAAAAATAAATAAATAAAAACAGTTTGTACTAAAAAAAGAGTTTCTCTCTCTCACATTGTGCATGGAAATGCACAGGAAAATATAATTCATGATTTGGAGGGAAAAACAAATAAAAATTATAGATTTAATAGAGTTAGAATAGGACATTTAAAATAATTATCATCAACACACTACATATATTTAAATAGCTAGAGAAAAACATGAGCATGGTGATGACAAAGTAATAAGAAACACTTTCTAAGAGTTTTATTGTTTCAGAGCTTATGTTCAAGTCTGTAATCCATTTTGAGATAATTTTTGTGTATGCTGTTAAAGCAAATGGTCCAATTTCTTTTCTTTTCTTTCTTTCTTTCTTTCTTTCTTTCTTTCTTTCTTTCTTTCTTCTTTCCTTTTTTTTTGGATATAGTTGTCCAGTTTTCCTAACACTATTTTTTTTAACTTGAGAGAGGGAGAGAGAGAGAGAGAGAGAGAGAGAGAGAGAGAGAGAATCCCAAGAGGCTCCACATTTAGCACAAAGCCTGACCTGGGGCTGGATCCCACAGCCCTGGGATCATGAACTGAGCCAACACCAAGAATCAGAAGCTCAACTGATTGAGCTACCCAGGTGCCCCCAAAAACTATTTATTGAAGAAACTGTCCTATCTCCATTGTATATTCTTGGCTCCTTTGTAGTAAATTAATATATATGTGGGCTTATTTCTGGGTTGTATTCTGTTCCACTGATATATGTATGTATTTATGCTAGTACCATACAGTTTTGTTTACTATACATTTATAATAATATAGTATGAAATCGGGAAGCATTAGGTTTCAGCTTTATTCTTCTTTCTTAAAACTGCTTTGGCTATTCAGGGTTTTCTGTGGTTCCAAAAAGGTCATTTTTAAAATAAGAAAAAGATCTAATACTAGTTTTGGACTTTTTAGTTTAAACATTTATTTGAAATACATTTGCCATTCATATTAAATACCATTTCCAATAAAACACAATATTAGATTATTAGCAATACCAAAACCTCCATAGGAGAACATCGTGTCTACTGATATACTCCAAATTAATATATCCATTGCCCCTCTCTCTTAACAAAATTTTTTCTTCAAGATATAAAAAAGTGGTGAATACTTTCAATTAGTAGTCTTGATAATACTATATCTCCTTTTTTTCTAAACATAATGCTATTATTTCTTCTTTTAGTATATAAGTGAGAACTAAAGATATTAATCATTTGCTCATGTCACAGGTTTTGGAAAAGAAGCAGATTCAAATAAATCTCTATGACATCAACTCTTGTGCTTTTTCCATCACACTATTTTGCATCACTGCTATGTCTACAAAAGCAAAAACAGTTGTATAATTATGCACTCCAAAGATAGTTACTTGCATGCTATACCAATACAAATATTTAGTATTTCCAATTAATGGTGGTCCAACAAATATTTAATGAATGGCCACAATGTTTGGACCTTGTGATGATTACTATAGTTCTGCTTCATGCCTTTAGCTAACTTAGAATTTTCTAGTAACCAATTTTAACTGTAGAAAGACCAGAATCATTAGACGTTTTGAAAAATTAACTCCCCATCCCCCAGTGTAATTTAGTAACTCATTGCTTAATGATTATTTTGCTCAACAATAAAAATATGATCAAATGAATAACGAAACAAGACATCATATGTATTGCATTTTCCTTTATGATAATTTATAATATTTTAAGTTTTCAAAAAGTTTTTTATTTCTTATTCTGATTATCTATCCTTTCAGTAACACGAGATAACAAAAGGGGAAATTGAGGCTCAGTACTAAATGTGATTTGCTATCAGTCACAATATACTTAGTGGTTGGCTGAGTAGAAATAAAAACTCAGACTCCGTGAGTCTTGATCTAGTGCAATTTTTACATTTATAAGGTTGATTTCTTAGGGAAATGACGTATTTGTACACTCATGATCATAGCAGAATTATTCACAATAGTCAAGAGGTGAAAGCAACCCAAGTGTCCACTGATGGATGAGTGAACAACAAATGTATTTTATATATACATATATACATACATATACATATATACATACACATACATACATACACACACATATATACATATATGTATATACATATATACATACATATATGTGTATTTATATTTATATGTATACATATGTATGCATATGTATACATATATATATATACACACACACAATAGAACATTATTCAGTAAAAAAGGAAGGAAATTCTGTATATGCTACAACATCGATGAGGCTTAAAGACATTACACTAAGTGAAATGTCAAATACCATGTTTATCTTTTTTTTTTAAAGTAGAATTTAGTAATATTATTTGAATGAAAGAGGAAAATTCAATTTTCATTGAGTGATTCCTATGTGCCTGAGATTGTTTTATAAACAGAAAAAACTGAAATTTTAGTGTGATAAGGTCTGAGATGTTACATTTCAATATTCCTCATTTTACATATTAGGGACTTCAGGGTCAGAAATTTCATATTTTGCCCAAGATTATATATTTAGCAACAACTTACTGAGAACTTACAGTGGGAGAGCATGTTTGCTAGATGCCTTACATGTTATCTTATTTAATGCTTACCACCACATAATGATTTAGTTTTATTCACTTCACTTTATACATGAGAAACTAAGACTTCAAAAGGTTAAGTAAAGGTTAGTAACTCTCAAACAGGAGAGGGTGGAAAGAACATTTGTTTTACTCAAAGTCTACACTCTGAAACTTGTACTTTATACTGCCTTATTCAGCTTGTATCTATATCAATGTCTTCTTTTTTTGTACCCTACCAGTAGTTGAAAACACATGAGTTTTATTTAACTATTTAAGTGATTAAATTTGAACATCTTACCCTCCTGAATACCTCTGGCACCATGCCCTATTTGAATAGGTTATTTAAAAAAACTTTTTTAACATTTATTTATTTTTGAGAGACAGAAACAGAGCATGAATTGGGTAGGGGCAGAGAGAGAGGGAAACACAGAATCCAAAGCAGGCTCCAGGCTCTGAGCTGTTAGCACAGAGCGAAGCAGGACTCAAACTCACAAACCATGAGATCATGACCTGGGGTGAGGTCGGACGCTGAATAGACTGAGCCACCCATGTGCACCAGGTTATTTTAGAAAAAGAATTGTGTACCTGACAATAATTGTATATTGGCACTATTTCTTTTATATGTAACAAGGTATCAAAAGAGTAGAGCAAAGGTTAAAACACAGCATTACCCTTAATCTATTTGAGAAGACAAAATTAATACAAAATTTATAATAATAATTGCAAAAACTTCTAAATTACTTTATTTGCCAAAAATACATATTCAGGTGTGTGTGCATGTCTGTCTGTGTACAATCAATTTTATGAACAACCCAAAAAGTATTAACATGATCTCTATTTTATAGATAAGAATTTGAGGCACAAACAGCTTATATATACTGGCAGAAAGTAGAAGATCCAGTTAGAGCCAGAATATATACCCATAAACTTTGAATCCAGAGGCTTTGCTCTTAATCACTAAGCTAATCATTTAATGGTAAAGTAAATTATTGTCTTTTTCATATGAAGGACTGTTATGGGTTAAATGTGTCTACCCAAAATTCATATGTTAAAGTCTTAACAACAAGTACCTCAAAATGCGACCTTATTTGGAGATAGGATCTTTATGGAAGTAGACAAGTTAAAGTCAAGTTATGGTGGACCTTAATCCTGTATGACTGATGTCCTTATAAAAAGAAGTAAGTTAGACAAAGAGGCACCTATAGACAGAAGACAATGTGAACAGACGTAGGGAAAAGACCACTTATAAACCAAAAAAAGAGGCCTAGAACAGATTCTCCCTCACAGCCCTCCAAAGGAAACAACCCTGTCAATATCTTGATTTCAGACTCCAGCCTCCAGAACCATAGGATGAGAAATTTTGTTGTTTAAGCCACACAGTCTATGGTACTTTGTTATGACAGTCCTAGCAAACTAATACAAAAAATGATTATAAGAATTTTCATTATGTGGAATAGTGTAAAACTGGCTTTGTTGACTGTGCTTTCAGTACCCCCGTTCTTTAATACTTGTTTGTTATTGCAAAATTAAGATTTTGGTGTAGATATTATGGGGGAAAATAGAACTGTGGGGGAAAATAGCAATGGGTTTCACAGTATCATCAGACATCCTAATGGAATGTTTACAAAGAGGAGTGAGTTGTGCATATTATTATGCAGTTCTGGTCTCTGAAATTCTTGAATAGCAGTATCTTATGTGTAGGAAGAATTGATATTATTAAGGTAACCGCTAAAAACTTGCCCATGAAGTATAATTTTAGACAGGCCACACTTTTTTCTTAATGGTTCTCTTTATATTGGTTACTGCACATTCTAGTTGTTTAATTTATTTATTTAAAAAAATTTTTTTTAATGTTTATTTATTTTTGAGACAGAGAGAGACAGAGCATGAACAGGGGAGGGGCAGAGAGAGAGGGAGACACAGAATCTGAAACAGGCTCCAGGCTCTGAGCTGTCAGCACAGAGCCCGACGCGGGGCTCGAACTGACAGATCGTGAGATCATGACCTGAGCCGAAGTTGGATGCTTAACCGACTGAGCCACCCAGACGCCCCATCTAGTTGTTTAAACCAGATCTGAGGTAAGAGTTTAAGAATCACTTACATTAAACAAGATTTAGTATAAACCATACCATGAAGGAACAGAATCTCAGCCAACCATGGACTTTGAAATCCCTACTTTATTTACATACATTTTCTAAGACATTACCGCCTGTACTCCAGAATATGAACGCTGATGTTCTATTGCAGTGACTGTCTTGTAATTTAAAAAGGCTCTTTCTACTTTATTGGCAAGTAAACAGGACTTTTTTGTTTTTTTGATTTTCTTTATGAGATACTGAAAATAAAGAGAATTTACATTATATAAATGTATACCAATTGTAGATAATATGAAACACAAAAATTGTTTCTTAGGGTTGAAATAATTTATGCACACATTCTATTTATTTATTTATTTATTTATTTATTTATTTTCAATATATAAAGTTTATTGTCAAATTGGTTTCCATACAACACCCAGTGCTCATCCCAACAGGTGCCCTCCTCAATACCCATCACCCACCCTCCCCTCCCTCCCACCCCCCATCAACCCTCAGTTTGTTCTCAGTTTTTAAGAGTCTCTTATGCTTTGGCTCTCTTCCACTCTAACCTCTTTTTTTTTTTTTCTTCCCCTCCCCCATGGGTTTCTGTTAGGTTTCTCAGGATCCACATAAGAGTGAAACCATATGGTATCTGTCTTTCTCTCTATGGCTTATTTCACTTAGCATCACACTCTCCAGTTGCATCCATGTTGCTACAAAGGGCCATATTTCATTCTTTCTCATTGCCACGTAGTACTCCATTGTGTATATAAACCACACTTTCTTTATCCGTTCATCAATTGATGGACATTTAGGCTCTTTCCACAATTTGGCTATTGTTGAGAGTGCTGCTATAAACATTGGGGTACAAGTGCCCCTATGCATCAGTACTCCTGTATCCCTTGGGTAAATTCCTAGCAGTGCTATTGCTGGGTCATAGGGTAGGTCTGTTTTTAATTTTCTGAGGAACCTCCACACTGTTTTCCAGAGCGGCTGCAGCAGTTTGCATTCCCACCAACAGTGCAAGAGGGTTCCCCTTTCTCCACATTCTCTCCAGCATCTATAGTCTCCTGATCTGTTCATTTTGGCGACTCTGACTGGCTTGAGGTGATATCTGAGTGTGGTTTTGATTTGTATTTCCCTGATGAGGAGCGATGTTGAGCATCTTTTCATTATGCACACATTTTAAAATATAAAATTGGAGGTGCCTGGGTGGCTCAGTCGATTAAGTATCCAACTTAAGTTCAGGTCATGATCTCAGCAGTCTGAAACATGCTTCCAATTCTCTGTCTCTCTCTCTTTCTGTCCCTCCCCAAGTTGCACTCTGTATCTCTCTCTCTCTCAAAAATAAATAAACATTAAAAAAATTTTAATAAATAAAATATAAAATCGTGTTTTGATTTATATCCAAAATTTAGAAATGAGCTGAGGGTTTGAATGAAGGAGCAATTGAGGAAAAACAAAACCAAAACCACTTTTTCTCTTCTAGTAAAGCCAAGAAGACTACCTACATATTTTCGCTGGTATTGCTAAATCCATCACTGGTCTTTGTCATCACACTATTAATGCAAACATTACTATAAATCCATCATTACAAAAATTTCTACTTAAACATACAGAGGAATAATTTTTTACACACAAAAATAATTTGTTTGCTTTTTTTTTTTTTTAATCTCATTGGGTGGCCAATTTGTGATGGATTTAAATACTTGTTTATAGATCATCTAGTATTTGGTAATGAGGATATATGCAGCAAATTCCTGGGTTGGTTGATCTGAGGAGTCCAGTGGAAGAGAGGGGGTAGAGTGTAGTGTCTCCAGTGATACTTACTGGTCAATACATTCATTTGTTACAGTCTAGTAACGAATGCCATACCACTACTCCTACAGTTTACACTGAGCAATATTTCACTGAAGTTAATGCAGGTTTCACATTTTATTTTTGAAGACTGGCTAAAATTGGAAAGCTGAAGAACAAATTCTCTGAACTACTTGAGAAATAGACACAATATTTTTGGAACATGTACAGATTCTGAAAAGATAAATACACAGAAGAGCTAAAGAAATCATCTAAAGCTTCCACTAAAATATGAAACAAAATTTTTTATAAATCTGGCAAAAGGAAGATTTGTTCTCATTTTGTAATATCAACATAATAATTGCATGAGCAATATATACTCTTAAAAATCTAGAAATGTAGATATTTCCGTCAATTCATTCATTCATTCTTACATTCACCAAATATGTGCTGAAAAGCTGCTTTGTGCTAAAGACCAGGAACTAGGGATATAAAGTTGCAAACTGCATGCACTTTACAGTTTAGCAATCTATCATTAATATTAAGAATATTAAAAGAGAAATAAAAATGGCCCGATTCTTCCCATATAATGTACTACATATGCCCCTGGATGTTACCCACAGTTCTAGCTATACAATAAATAAAATGGTGGCTATTTACAGTTTTGGATAAACTTAAGAACTTTATTAATCTTTATCATTTTCTCCTTCCTGGGGACCTCTTAGTTTTCTGAAGATTTAACTTAAGCTGCCTAATTCTCTCTTTGCAACCATCTGGTTTCTTTGGTCCAGATTTTAAGTTACCTCATCTAGAATGTTCAGTAATATGATAAATTGTGTGTTAATCTGCTCCCTATTTGATTAGACAATGATTTATCAGTAAAATGTATCTTCATTTCATGTTGGTGTTTTGCCATATTATTATTGGACTTTAGGATTTTAGAAAAGACCTTTTATTCTAGGAGTTCTAAACAGTTGTGATTTTCTAAAGTACATGATAGAACCAAAAATTGCAGGGCAAGAGCACAAAAAATTAATTGCAGGCCAATGGGAGTAAGCAGAGTACAATTCCTCATAGTGCTTCTGACTTTGTTACTTAATTACTTAGTGAAACTAAACTAGACATGGGCCTAAAATCATTGGAGATATGCTATGTAAGAAGAGTTTTTTGCTCAGAGTAAAACTAATTATTGATTGGAATTGTTGTTTTTTTGTTTTCCTGTTTTGTTTTGTTTGGTTTTTTTCCTGAAGTCAACACTGGCTAACATTGTTTTTTGTTGTTATTGTCTTTTGGAAGTTTGTATTTCTTTGCTTTCTAAAAGAGTTTCTTCTTATAATAAGATGACATTTCCTTGCAAAACCAGAAAGTAGCAAAACATAAATTATAATTAATATTCACATTATCCCTTTCTTCAATGAAACATTCCACCATGAAACTCTTCTCATGTTCAGAATGTTTTTAATTTTCATTCATATTTTGTAAAAAAAAATGTCTAAAGTGAGGAACTAATGTATCATTATCATGGCATATAAAAAGTTAGAAAACACCTGGAAGGAAAATATAATATCAATAGAATTCACACTTAAAGCTATACATTAAGTCACATGGTAACTTTAGAATGTAGAGCTTCCACAACAACAGCAAATTCTCTACAAGCTGTTTCACAAACCAGAAACCACATGTCCCTCAAATCCTTGGTCACTGTGTGGAGGACAGACTTTTAGATTAGTTCTTCTCACTTCCTGGTGAATTTTGCCGCAGGAAACTTGTTGATCATTACCTAGAGCATTCTCTGTTCTAGGCTTGCTTTAACTCAATAACCAAGTTACTCTAATAACTTTGAAACTTAAAGAAAAGGGGTTGGGGGTGTCAATTTCTTTAATCTGGGACTGTGATTTAAGGAAAGATAAAGGATACCAAGTATAGTCCAGCATTCCTGCTAATTCCAGTATTCAGAGATTAGAGATTGATGATGATTAGAGATTAGAGACATAATTTGCAGGGTAGAGTATCCAAGAGAAGGTACCTGTGCAGAGTAAAAGTCCTAGAAATTAGCAGTGATCCCCTTGAGTTATTCCTTGGTTTGATATCAACATCTGAATGAGTAGGATAAAAGACTACAAAGCTGAAAAAAAAATTGCCAGGAACAGAAAAATTACATGGGCACAGTAAGAATTCCCAAAGCTCATAAAATGGTAGGAAATGTTCAAGTTCTAACTAGATATAATTGAGTGAGCACATTGAATATAAAGGTATTTAATAGGTCAGAACAACTGGATGTTAGAAATCTTTAGAGCTAGAGCCATCCTAGAAAGATTTAAAAACAATATTCAAAAAGAAAACAAAATTCCATCCAAAGGTATCTTATTTGGCTCAGAATAAAGACTAACATTTGTTGAAGGAATACAAAAAAAAAATCCGGCAAATAAATTTCAAATTTGAATTTGTAAAATTCAAAATATCTGTCACCCCACCAAAACTTGATTGACCCTTAAAAGGAAAAATTTTACATAAAATTAGAAAGTAAGTCAATCAATAGCAACAGACCCCATAAGTTATAAGGATGACAGAATTATAAGACCAAGATTTTAAAACAGCTATTATAAATCTGTCCATAAAATCAAGGATGTAAAAGAAAGAATATATATAATAAAGAGTAAAACTATAATAAATAAATATATATATAATAAAGAATAAAATTAAAGTTACAACAAAGAACCAAAATTTAACATCTAGCCATAAAAAACACAGCATCTGTAATTAAAATATCAATAGATATTTTAACAACATATTGGACACTTAAAGGAAGAGATCAATGAATTTGAAGACACTGTAATCAAGCACATTAAAAAAGGTGAATAAAGTAAATAGAGCCTCAGTGAACTACAAGATCATATTAAACATATTATACTAGAGTTTGTTGGAAGTGGAAATAAAGGCTAAAATTATCAGAGATTCAACTAAAATTATAAACCCATATATTTAAGAAGCTCAATGACAAACATTAAAATGTCATATCAAGCTATATTGCTGGAAAGCAGTGAGAGAAAATATTAAAAAGCGTCGATAGGGAAAAAGGACATATTACATATAGAAGAACAAAGATACAACTCTATATTTTCATTTTAATAACTCTCATCAAATTGAATAACTCATTAATTCAATCTCATTAAATTACTTTACCAACCTAAGAAAGGATGTCTATGAAAAACTTATAATTAGCATCATACTCAAAGAAAGAAAACTAAATGCTATCACCTTAAACTGGGAACAAGTTCTATCATACTACTTCAATTCAAAACTATAGTAGAGGTCCCAGCCAATGCAATAAGGCAAGAAATAAGAGTTTAAAATATACAGATAAGAAAGAAGTAATATTCTCCTTATATGAAGATGGTCTATTCATCTAAAGCATATGGAATCTATAAAAAATTTCTAAAACTAGTAAGTGAATATAGGAAGGCTGGAGGATACAAAGTTAATATAAAAATTATTCTGATTTCTATATGTTATCAATGTACAATTGGAACTTCAAACAAAAACAATACTGTTTATAATAACAAAACAGGAAATGTTTAAAAGAGAGGAATATGGCAGCAGAGTAGGAGCACCCTAGGCTCATCTAGTCCCACAAACACAACTAGATAATTATCAAATCATCATAAATTCCCCAGAAATCAACCTGAAGACTGACAGCACAAACTATACAACTAAAAGGTGATAAGAAGTGACAGTGAAGAAGGTAGGAAGTGTGGAGATGTGGTTTAGGGTAGAAACAGATCACAAGTGCTGCAGAGGGGAATGAGTCATGGTCACGGAGAAGGGGCAGGGAGAGAGAGAGACAGAGAGGAGAGAGAGAGAGAGAGAGAGAGAGAGAGAGAGAGAGAGAGAGAGAAGCACACAGGGGAACACACAAGGAGAATGCTTCCTCAAGACCATTGGCTTAGAAAACTAGAGAGTCTGGAATTTTTGAGTTCTTGCAACCAGTGGCACTTAAAGCCTAGAATTTTAAAGGTCAGTGGGCTTGGCTGGAATAGAGTCCTGAGGGTATTGCTCTGCTCCTAAAAAAAAGGCAGGCAAATAGTTTGGGGATAGATAGTGTATAAACGAGATCTCAAGAGTGCTGGGGGCACACAATGGGAAGACTATCAGCTCTTCTCGGAGCATGTGCCTGATGGGTATATTTCACAGAGGTGCCTCTCCAGCAACAAAGGTGCTGGGTGACACCATTTCCCTCCCCTGCCCATCAGCATAAACATAGAGCCACTTGCAGGAAGCAGTGCAGTGTCAACACTGGATGCCTAACTTGTTTACATCAAGCCCCACCTCTCTGTACTCTGGCAGAACTGCCCTTCCCAGCCAAGCTTGCCTCAGTCCCAGAGCAACAGGTCTCTCTCCCAGAAGACTAGCACAAATCCTTGCCCACACCACATCTCCAGACCAGAGTTCTTCAGGGCCTCAATTCTGGTGGAGTTGGTGTCAGGTCTCATTTCACAAGCAGGCCAGAGCACACCTAGTCAAAACTTGCCACATTGAGGCCAGGTACCAAACACTGCCTACAGCAATCCTCTGAAGAGGACTAGCCTGGAAGATAGAGCAGCCAAAACACAACAGCAGAATGCACACAGCACACACCACAGACACTCCCTGAAATGCACTAGATGAACTCTGGGCACTAGATGACCTCTTCTTCATAAGGCCATTACTCTCAGGAGCAGGAGACATAACTGGCTTTTGTAACACAGAGAAGGCAGAGACTTAGACAAAATGCCAAGGTGAAGGATTTTATCCCAAATGAAAGAACAAGATAAGGAAATGACTAGAGATCTAAGTGAAACCCAATATAAGTAACACATCTGATGGAGAATTTAAAGTAACAATCGTAAGGACACTTACTGGGCTTGAGAAAAGAATAGAAAACATTAGTGAGATCATTACCACAGAGATAAAAGAGTTAAAAAGAATCAATCAGAGATGAAGAATGCAATAAGCAAGATTGAAAACAGGCTTGGTACAATGATCACAAGGCTGAAAGAAGCAGAGGAATGAATTAGTAACCTAGAAGATAAAATAATATAAAATAATGAAACTGAACAAAAGAGAGAAAGAAGAGTAAAACATAAGGAAAAGACTTAGGAAACTCAGTGACTCCATCAAACATAGAAACATTCATATTATAGAAGTCCCAGAAGAAAAAGAGACAGAAAAGGGGGCAGGAAATTTATTTCAAAAAATAATAGCAGAAAACTTCCTTAATCTGGAAAAGGAAACACATCCAGATCCAGGAGGCACAGAGAACTCCCATCAAAACACAAAGGCAGGTCAACAACAAGACATATTGTAATTAAATTTTCCAAATATAGTGATAAAGAAAAAAAATCTTAAAAGCAGTAAGACAAAAGGTCTTAACAGGCAAAGGAAAACCCATAAGGCTAGTTCTATATTTCCCCACAGGAATTTGCAATCCAGAAGAGAGTGGCATGATATATTCAAAGTGTTGAATGGGAAAAACCTGCCGCCTATAATACCCAGCAACCTGCCGCCTATAATACAGCAAGGATCTTATTTAGAATGGAAGTAGAGATAAAGAGTTTCCCAGACAAACAAAAACTAAAGAATTTCAGGACTACTAAACTGACTCTGGAAGAAATATTAAAAGGGACCCTCTGAGTGTGAGGGAGTAACCAAAAGTGACAAAAGACAAGACAGGAACAGAGAAAATCTCCAAAAACAATGAAAAAACAAGTAATAAAATGGCAATGACAACATATATATCAATAATTACTTTGAATGCAAATGGACTAAATGCTCCAATCAAAAGACATAGGGTGTCAGAATAGATTTAAAAAAAACAAGACTCTTCTGTATGCTACCTAGAAGAGACTAATTTTATACCTAAAGACACCTGCAGATTGAAAGTGAGGAAGTGGAGAAACATTTATCATGGATGTGAAAAGAAAGCAGTGTTTATAATGGACAAACTAGACTTTAAAACAATGGCTGTAAAAAGACACAAAAAAGGGTATTATATAATCATAAAGAGGATAATGTAACAAGATATAACAACTGTAAACATTTATGCACCCAATATGAAAGCACATAAATATATGAAACAATAACAAAGTAAAGGAACTAATTTACAGTAACACAATAATAGTAGGTATCCCACTTACATCAATGGAAAGATCCTTTAGGGAGAGGGAGCCAAGATGGTGGAACAGCATGGACGTTTTTTGTGTGTCTTGGGTCCATAAAATACAGACAGACCAACACTAAACCATCCTGCAAACCTAGAAAACCGATGAGGATTAACACAACAATCTGCACAACCTGAACCACAGAATTCGGCAGGTACATGGCACGGGGAGGTGAACTTAGGGAGAGAGAAGCCGTGAAGGGCAGGGAAGTGCTTTTGTGTGGGGAGAGAGGACGGAGACTGGGGAGGGGGGCAGAATACAGGAAAAGCATCCCTCCCCAAAAGCAGCTGTAGAGAAAGTGGAAAATTGGAAATAGCCGCAGGGACTGACCTAAAAAGGGAGAAAGGAGAAAGGAGAAGATTTAAATTCCATTAAGACTGTAAACAGGGGGAGCACAGAGTCTGCAACTCCACAGCTTGATACCTGGTGGTGCTGGGCGAATCTCCAGGAGCAGAGTGGGGTCCGGGAGGTGCTTGGGCCACAAGGGAAGAAGCTGTTCCACTGCTGGAAGGATATTTGATAGAGGCTGTGAGGCAACCTGGGCCCAGGAGACCCCAGAGAATGGCCACATTGGCTGGTGCTGGAACAAGGTCGTTAAGAGTGAACCCTGGTGCCACATGTGCATTGTGATTTTCCATAATCCCTGAAATGATGCTGCTACACTGTCTCACGAACTTTTTCTGGGGTGGGCTGGCACCTGGCTGCAGTCTCTGGGCTTCAGCAACAGCACACTGATGCGAACTTTCCTGGGTGCGACCAGCATTCGGACATTGCTAGGTGAAACCCTCTGCAGAGGGGTGGAACAGGTCAAAGCCACAGTCCCTCAGAAGTAAGGGGCTGGAGAAAACAGCCACATCTGAGACAAAACTCCGGAGAGAGGTACTACCTGGGGCTTGGTCACGGACAGTGTAAAAGTGGGGAGTGGGTGAAAGCTTAAGACAAGGGACAGGTGCGCGAATGCTGATTGGGGAGAAAAGAGTTCTGATACTAGAGACTGGGTAGCTGGGTGCCGCCATTTTCACTGCTCCCACGCATGTGCATACGCACCTACAAGTGCCACAACAATCCACCCCAGTAGGATAGCAGCACCATCTATTGGAGAATGGAGCTGTTACACTAAGCCCCTCCCAACTGGGCCAATCTTGCTCTTCAAGAACAGAAGCCTCACTGACTGCTTAGTTTATGGACTATAAAGTGCTTCATAGTCTGACTTCTAGGGGAATAATGAAGTAATTTCAGTTGTATTTCAGAATGTTAGCAGGTCCATCTATTCAATTTTCTTTCTTTTTTCTTTTTTTCTCTTTTTCATTTCTTTTCTTTTTCTTGAATACAGAAAGATAAAAAATTCATTTTTATTTTTAATTTTTATTAAAATATTTTTCTTTAACTTTTTTCTACTATATTTTTTACTTTTGTGTAAATGTTTTCAAATTCTAGTTTACTTCCATCATTTCAATTTAGTCTACTTCAGTGTATTCATTTTTTCAAATTTTCAAACGATTTCCTTTTTTTTTTCTTTCCCCTTTTTTCTCGAATCTATCAAGCCACTTTCAACACTCAGACCAAAACACACCTAGGATCTAGTATCATTTATTCGATTTTTTTGTTTGTGTGTTTTTAATTTTTTAATTTTAATATTTTTTTAAGTTTTTTTAATTTTAATTTTTTCTAACTCATTAATTCTTTTTCTCCCTTCAAAATGATGAAATGAAGGAATTCACCCCAAAAGAAAGAGCAGAAAGAAATGACAGCCAGGGACTTAACCAACACAGACACAAGCAAGATGTCAGAACCAGAATTTAGAATCATAATAATAAGAATACTAGCTGGAGTAGAAAATAGATTAGAATCCCTTTCTGCGGAGATAAAAGAAGTAAAAACTAGTCAGAATGAAATAAAAAATGCTACAACTGAGCTGCAATCACGAATGGATACCGTGGCAGCAAGGATGGATGAAGCAGAATACAGAATCAGCAATATAGAGGACACACTTATGGATAATAAGGAAGCAGAAAAAAAAGAGGGAAATTAAGGCAAAAGAGCACAATTTAAGAATTAGAGAAATCAGTGACTCATTAAAAAGGAACATCAGAATCATAGGGGTCCCAGAAGAGGAAGAGAGAGAAATAGGGGTCAAAGGGTCATGTGAGAAAATCCTAGCAGGAAACTTTCCTAACCTGGGAAAGACACAGACATCAAAATCTAGGAAACACAGAGGACTCCCCTTAGATTCAACAAAAACCAACCATCAAAAAGGCATATCATAGTCAAATTGACAAAATACTCAGATAAAGAGAGAATCATGAAAGCAGCAAGGGAAAAAAGTCCTTAACCTACAAGGGAAGACATATCAGGTTTGCAGCAGACCTATCCACAGAAACTTGGCAGGCCAGAAAGGAGTGGCAGGATATATTCAGTATGCTGAATCAGAAAACTATGCAGCCAAGAATTCTCTACCCAGCAAGGCTGTCATTCAAAATAGAAGGAGAGATAAAAAGTCTCCAGACAAACAAAAATTAAAGGAGTTTGTGACCACTACATCAGCCCTGCAAGAAATTTTAAGGGGGACTTTTTGAGGGGAGAAAAGATGAATAAATAAATAAATAAATACCAAAAGCAATAAAGATTAGAAAGGAACAGAGAACACCACCAGAAACTCCAACTCTACAAGCAACATAATGGCATAAATTCATATCTTTCAGTACTCACCCTAAACATCAATGGACTCAATGTTCCAATCAAGAGACATAGGGTAACAGAATGGATAAGAAAACAATATCCATATATATGCAGTTTACAAGAGACCCACTTTAGACCCAAGGACACCTTCAGATTGAAAGTAAGGGGATGGAGAATCACCTATCATGCTAATAGTCAACAAAAGAAAGCCAAAGTAGCCATACTTACATCAGACAATCTTGACTTTAAAATAAAGACTGTATCAAGAGATGCAGAAGGGCATTATATAATAATTAAGGGGTCTATCCACCAAGAAGACCTAATAATTGTAAACATTTATGCACCAAATGTGACAGCACCCAAATATATAAATCAATTAATCACAAACATAAAGAAACTCATTGATCATAATACCGTAATAGTAGGAGACTTCAACACCCCACTCACAGCAATGGACAGATCATCTAATAAAAAAATCAACAAGAAAACAATGGCTTTGAATGACACTGGAACAGACGGACTTAACACATATATTCAGAACATTTCATCCTAAAGCAGCAGAAGAATACATTCTCCAGTGCACATGGAATATTCTCCAGAATAGTCCACATACTGGGACACAAATCATCCCTCAGCAAGTACAAAAAGATCAAGATCATACCATGCATATTTTCAGACCACAATGCTATGAAACTCAAAATCAACCACAAGAAGAAATTTGGAAAGGTAACAAATACTTGGAGACTGAAGAACATCCTACTAAAGAATGACTGGGTTAACCAAGAAGTTAAAGAGGAAGTTAAAAAGTATATGGAAGCCAATTAAAATGATAACACCACAACCCAAAAACCTCTGGGATGCAGCAAAGGCAGTCATAAGAGGAAAGTATATAGCAATCCAGGCCTTCTTAAAGAAGGAAGAAAGATCTCAGATACACAACCTAACTTGACACCTTAAAGAACTGGAAAAAGAACAGCAAATAAAACCCAAAACCAGCACAAGACAGGAAATAATAAAGATTACAGCAGAAATTAATGCTATCAAAACCAATAAAAACAAAACAACAATAACAACAACAAAAATCAGTACAACAGATCAATGAAACCAGAAGCTGGTTCTTTGAAAGAATTAACAAAATTGATAAACCAGTAGCCAGTTTGATCAAAAAGAATAAGGAAAGGACCCAAATAAATAAAATCAAGAATGAAAGAGGAGAGATCACAACCAACACAGCAGAAATACAAACAATAATAAGAGAATATTATGAGCAATTGTATGCCAATAAAATGGGCAATCTGGAAGAAATGGACAAATTCCTAGAAACATATACACTACCAAAACTGAAACAGGAAGAAATAGAAAATTTGAACAGACCCATAACCAGTAAGGAAATTGAATTAGTAATCAAAAATCTCCCAAAAAACAAGAGCCCAGGGCAAGATGGCTTTCCAGGGGAATTCTACCAAACATTTAAAGAAGAGTTAACACCTATTCTCTTGAAGCTGTTGCAAAAAATAGAAATGGAAGGAAACCTTCAAAACTCATTCTATGAAGCCAGCATTACCTTGATTACAAAACCAGACAGAGACCCTACTAAAAAGGAGAACTATAGAACCAATTTCCCTGATGAACATGGATGCAAAAATCCTCAACAAGATATTAGCCAACCGGCT
Source organism: Panthera uncia (assembly GCF_023721935.1). Classification (NCBI taxonomy): domain Eukaryota; kingdom Metazoa; phylum Chordata; class Mammalia; order Carnivora; family Felidae; genus Panthera; species Panthera uncia. The sequence continues at coordinate 137,623,939 of NC_064816.1, read as the reverse complement.
CCAGTAATACATTTAAAGAATTATTCACCACGACCAAGTGGGATTTATACCTGGGATGCAGGGCTGGTTCAATATCCACAAAACATTTAACGTGATTCATCACATCAATAAAAGAAAGGACAAGAACCATATGATCCTCTCTACATGCAGAGAAAGCTTTTTGACAAAATAGCATCATTTCTTGATAAAAACCCTCAGGAAAGTAGAGATAGAAGGATCATACCTCAACTTAATAAAAAACATACATGAACAACCCAATGCTAATATCATCCTCAATGGGGAAAAACTGAGAACTTTCCCCTTAAGGTCAGGAACAAGACAGGGATGTCCACTCTCGCCACTGTTATTCAACATAGTATTGGAAGTCTTAGCCTCTGCAATCAGACAACACAAAAATAAAAGGCATCCAAATCGGCCAGGAGGAGGTCAAACTTTCACTCTCGCAGATGACATGATACTCTATATGGAAAATCCTAATGATTCCACCAAAAACTGCTAAAACTGATTCATGAATTCAGCAAAGTTGCAGGATATAAAATCAATGCACAGAAATCGGTTGCATTCCTATACACCAATAATGAAGCTACAGAAAGAGAAATTAAGGAACTGATCCCATTTACAGTTGCGCCAAAACCCACAAAATACCTAGGAATAAATGTAACCAAAGAGGTGAAAAATCTATACACTGAAAATTATAGAAATCTTATAAAGAAATTGAAGACACAAAAAAAATTGAAAAAGATTCCATGCTCCTGGATAGGAAGAACAAATATTGTTAAAATGTTGATACTACCCAAGGCAATGTACACATTCAATGCAATACCCATCAAAATAACACCAACATTCTTCACAGAGCTAGAATAAATAATCCCAAAATTTGTATGGAACCAAAAAAGACCCCTAATAGCCAAAGCAATCTTAAAAAAGAAAACCAAAGCAGGAGGCATCACAATCCCAGACTTCAAGCTATACCTCAAAGATGTAGTATCGATATCGATTAAAATTAACCAAGGACGACTTCAAGCTGTATTACAAAGCTGTAATCATCAAGACAATATGGTACTAGCACAAGAACAGTCACTAAGATCAATGAAACAGAATAGAGAACCCAGAAATGGGCCCACAAACGTATGGCCAACTAATCTTTGACAAAGCAGGAAAGAATACCCAGTGGAATAAAGACAGTCTCTTCAGCAAGTGGTGCTGGGAAAACTGGACAGTGACATGCAGAAGAATGAACCTGGACCACTTTCTTACACCATACACAAAAATAAACTCAAAATGGATGAAAGACCTCAATGTAAGGCAGGAAGCCATCAAAATCTTCAAGGAGAAAGCAGGCAAAAACCTCTTTGATCTTGGCCGCAGCAACTTCTCACTCAACACGTCTCCGGAGGCAAGGGAAACAACAGCAAGAATGAACTACTGGGACCTCATCAAAATAAAAAGCTTCTGCACAGCAAAGAAAACAATCAGCAAAACTAAAAGGCAAATGACAGAATGGGAGAAGATATTTGCCAACGACATATCAGATAAAGGGTTAGTATCCAAAATCTATAAAGAACTTATCAAATTCAACACCCAAAAAACAAATAATCCTGTGAAGAAATGGGCAAAAGACATGAAACAGACACTTCTCTAAAGAAGACATCCAGATGGCCAACCAACACATGAAAAAATGCTCAACATCACTCATCATCAGGGAAATACAAATCAAAATCACAATGAGATACCACCTTACACCAGTCAGAATGGCTAACATTAACAACTCAGGCAACAACAGATGTCGGCGAGGATGTGGAGAAAGAGGATCTCTTTTGCACTGTTGGTGGGAATGCAAGCTGGTGCAGCCACTCTGGAAAACATTATGGAGGTTCCTCAAAAAACTAAAAATAGAACTACCCTACCACCCACCAATTGTACTACTAGGTATTTATCCAAGGGATACAGGTGTGCTGTTTTGAAGGGACACATGCACCCCCATGTTTATAGCAGCAATATCAATAATAGCCAAAGTATGGAAAGAGCCCAAATGTCCATTGATGGATGAATGGATAAAGAAGATGTGGTATAGATATACAATGAAGTATTGCTCGGCAATCAAAAAGAATGAAATCTTGCCATTTGCAACTATGTGGATGGAACTAGAGGATATTATGCTAAGCGAAATTAGTCAGAGAAAGACAAATATCATATGACTTCACTCATATGAGGACTTAAAGACAGAACAGATGAACATAAGGGAAGCAAAAATAATATAAAAACAGGGAGGGGGACAAAACATAAGAGACTCTTAAATATGGAGAACAAACAGAGGGTTACTGGAGGGGTTGTGGGAGGGGGGCTGGGCTAAATGGGTAAGGGGCATTAAGGAATCTACTCCTGAAATCATTGTGGCACTATACGCTAACTAATTTGGATATAAATTAAAAAAATAAAATACATAAATTTAAAGAAAAAGAAAGATTATTTAAACAAAATAAACAAGGAAACAATGGCTTTGAATGGCACATTAGACCAGGTGGACATATCATATTCAGAACATTGCATCCTAAAACAGCAGAATACATATTATTTTCAAATGTATATGGAATATTTTCCAGAATAAATCACATATTAGGTCACAAAACATGCCTCAACAAATAGATTGAAATTATACCATCCACATTTTCTGACCAAAATGCTATGAAACTAGAAGTTAACCATAAGCAAAAGTTTGGAAAGACACAAACATATGAAGGTTAAACAGAATGCTACTAAACAATGAATGGGTCAGCTAGGAAATCAAGGAAGAAATAAAATACATGGAAACAAATGAGAATTATAACACTAAGGTACAAAAGTTTTGAAATGCAGAAAAAGTGGTCCTAAGAGGGAAGTATATAATATAAGCCTACCTCAAGAAACAAGAAAAACTCAAATAAACAACCTAACCTTACACTTAAAGAAGCTAGAAAAAGAACAACAAATGAAGCCTAAAATCAGCAGAAGGAAGGAAATACAAAGATTAGAATAAAAACAAATGATACAGAAACTAAAAATAAAATAGAACAGACTAATGAAACTAGGAGCTGGTTCTCTGAAAAGATTTTTAAAAAGTTGATAAACCTGTAGCCAGACTTATCAAAAAGAAAAGAGACAGAATCCAAATAAATAAAATCACAATTGAGAGAAAAGAATAACAACCACAGGGGTGCCTGTTGGCTCAGTTGGTTAAGCATATGACTCTTGATTTTGGCTCAAGTCATGATCTCACGGTTCATGGGATAAAAGCCCACATCAGTCTCTTTGCTTTCAGCAGGGCTTGCTTGAGATTCTCTCTCTCTCTCTGCCTCTTCACATGAGCTCATGCTCTCTCTCTCTCTTTCAAAATAAATAAATAAACATTTAAAAAACAACACCACAGAAATGCAAACAATTATAAGAGAATATTATGAAAAGCTATATGCCAACAAGTTGGACAACCTGGAGGAAATAAATAAATTCCTAGAAACATACAAATACCAAAACTGAAACAGAAGAAATAGAAGACTTGAACAGACTGATTACAGTTATAATTACAGATTGCAATTATACTGAATCAGTAATCAAAAAACAAACAAACAAACAAACAAAAAACCTCACAACAAACAAAAGTCCAGGACCAGATGGCTTCACAGGGAAATTATACCAAACATTTAAAGAAGAGTTAATACCTATCTTTTTTCCAAACTATTCTGAAAAAATACATAAGGAAAGAAAACTTCCAACGTAATTCTGTGAGGCCAGCCAGGATTACCCTGGTACCAAAACCAGACAAAGACTCCACTAAAAAAAGAGAACTACAGGCCAATGTCCCAGATGACGATGGATACAAAAATTCTCAATACTAGCAGACAAAATCCAATAACACATTTAAAAAAAATCATTCACCATGATCAAGTGGAATTTATTCCTGAGTGGCCAGGGTGGTTCCATATTCACAAATCAATCAATATTATACACCACATTAATAAAAGAAAAAATAAGAACCATATGATCATTTTAACAGATGTAGAAAAAGCATTTGAAAAGTACAACATCCATTCATGATAAAAGTCCTCAACAAAGTACGTTTAGAAGGAACATGCCTCAACATAATTAAGACGATCTATGAAAAATCCACAACTTCTATCATCCTCAATGGGGAAAAACTGACAGCTTTTCCTCTACAGTCAGGAACCAGACAGGGATGTTCACTCTTACCACTGTCATTTAACATAGTACTGGAAGTCCTAGCTTCAGACAACAAAAAGAAATAAAAGGGCATACACGATGGAAAGGAAGAAGTAAAGCTTTCACTATTTGCATGTGATATGATACTCTATATGGAAAATCTGAAAGACTCCCCCCAAAACTGACAGAAATCTGTTGCATTTCTACCCACCAATAATGAAGCAGCAGAAAAATATTAAAAATCAATCCCATTTATAACGGCACCAAAAATAATAAGATACCTAGGAATAAATGTAACCAAAGAGGTTAAGGGCCTGTACTCTGAAAACTATAAAACACAATCTTAAAGCCATTGAAGATTACACAAAGAAATAGAAAGATATTTCATGCTCATAGATTGGAAGAACAAATATTGTTAAAATGTCTATACTACCCAAAGCAATCTACAAACTTAATGCAATCCCTATCAAAATACCAATAGCAGTTTTCACAGAGCTAGAACAAATCTAAAATTTATGTGGAGCCACAGAAGACTCTAAATAGCCAAAGCAATCTTATAAAAGACAAGCAACGCTGGAGGTATCACAATTCTGGACTTCAAGTTTTATATTACAAAGCTGTAGTAATCAAAACAGTATGGTAGTAACACAAAAATAGGCACATAGATCAACAGAACACAATAGAAAACCCAGAAATGAACCCACAACTATATGGCCAATTAATCTTGACAAAGCATGAAAAAAAACCAGTCTTTTCAAAAAATGGTGCTGGGGGGTGCCTGGGTGGCTCAGTCAGTTAAGCATCCGACTTTGGCTCAGGTCATGATCTCACGGTTTCTGAGTTTGAGCTCTGCACTGGGCTCTGTGCTGACAGCTTGGAGCCTAAAGCCTGCTTCGGATTCTGTGTCTCCTTCTCTCTGTTCCTCCCCCACTCACACACACTCTCTCTCTTTCTCAAAAATAAAGTTTAAAAAAAAATTTTAAAAATGGTGCTGGGAAAACTGGACAGCTATAAGCAAAAGAATGAAATTGACCACTTTCTTACACCAAACACAAAAATAAGTTCAAAGTGGATTAAAGACCTAAATGTGAGACCTGAAACCATAAAAATTCCTACAGGAGGAACCTCTTTGACATTGGTCATAGCAACTTCTTTCTAGAATATGTCTTCTCAGGCAAGAGAAACAAAAGCAAAAATAAACTGCTGGGACTTCCTCAAAATAAGAAGCTTCTGCACAGTGAAGGAAGCAACTAACACAACTAAAAGGCAGCTTACAGAATGGGAGAAGATATTTGCAAATGACATATCTGTTAAGGATTGGTATCCAAAACCTATAAAGCACTTATAAAACTCAACACCCCAAAAATGAATAATGCAATTAAAAAATGGGCAGAAGATATGAATAGATATTTTCCAAAGAATACCTACAAATGGCCAACAGATACATAAAGAGATCCTCAACATAACTGATCATCAGGGAAATACGAATCAAAACTCCAATGAGATTATCACCTCACACCTGTCAGAATGGCTAAACTTAACAACTCAAGAAACAACAGATACTGGTGAGAATGTAGAGAAAGGGGAACCCTCTTACACTGTTGGTGGGAATTCAAACAGGTGTAGCCACTCGGAAAACAGGATGGAGGTTCCTCAAAAAGTTAAAAATAGAGTTACTCTAGGATCCAGCAATTGTACTACTAAGTATTTACCCAAAGGATACAAAAATACTGATTTGAAGGGGCATATGCACCCTGATGTTTATAGCAGCATTATCAACAATAGCCAAATTATGGAAACAGCCCAAGTGTCCACTGAATGATGAATGGATAAATGGATAAAGAAGATCTGATATATATCTCCACACAATACACATATATAATAGAATATCAACTCAGCCATAAAATAGAAAATAATCTTGCCATGTGCAGTGACATGGGTAAAGTTAGGGAGTATTATGCTATGTGAAATAAGTCAGAGAAAGGCAAATACTATATAATTTCATTCATATGTGGAATTTAAGAAACAAAACAAATGCGCATAGCGAGAAAGAGAGAGAGAGAGGGAGGGAGACATATCAAGAAACAGATTCTTAACACTAGAGAATAAACTAATGGTTACCAAAGGGGAGGTGGGTGAGGGGATAAGGTTAAATTGGTGATGGAGATCAAGGACAGCACTTGTGATGAGCACTGGGTGATGTATGGAAGTGCTGAATCACTACATTGTACACTTAAAATTAATATTGCACTGCATGTTAACTAACTGATATTTAGGTAAAAACCTAAAAAAATAGGAGGTGATTATAAATAAATTTAAGGTATATATTTCAGTTTTATCTAATGAAAGTAGCAAAACATTATTGAGAGAAATTAAAGACCTGCATTAATAAGAAATATATTCTTGAACTAGAAGACTCAATATTGTTACGATGTCAATAATCGCTAAATTTATGTGTAGATCCAGACAGACCACTCCCAGTGGAAAATACATCAGATTTTTCTTTAGAATTAATAAGCTGATTCTAAAAGCTATATGGAAATGCAAAGGATTACCAAAACAAATCTGAAAAAGAAAGACATGATTATAAAATTTTTGTTACTTATTTTTTAATATAAAACCATAGCAATTCTCGTAATGTAGAATTAGCCTAATGAAAGGCCTAAAGATCAATGGAACCAAACAGAAAGTCCTAAAATTGACCTACACTAATTTAATTAACCTGTTGGTAATAAGGCTTACAAGCTAACTCAAAATGGAAAGACAGTATTTTCAATAAAGGTGCTGGAGCAATTGAATATTTGATTAGAAAAATGACACTTGATCTTTACATCATGCAATACAGAGATAGTCATTTAAATATAGTAACAATAAAAAAGTATATTCTCAAGGTATAAAATTTCTACAGCAAAACAACGTATTTGCAACTTTGAAGTGGACAAAGATTGAGTATAGTTGGCATGAAATGTTACATTAGTTTTAGGTACACAACATATTTAAATACTTAAACTTTTCAACAAGAAAAGCAGAATCAGACCTATAAATACAGGGAACAAACTGATGGTTGCCAGAGGAGAGGGAAGGGGGGATGGGCAAAATGGGGGAAGGGGAGTGGGACATACAGGTTTCCAGTTATGGAATAAGTCACAGGAATAAAAGATACAGCATAGTGATATAGTCAATGGCATTGTAATAGCGTTGTATTGTGACAGATGGTAGCTACACTTGTGTTAAGCATAGAGTTGTTGAGTAACTATGTTGTATACCTAAAACTAATGTAACATTTCATGCCAACTATACTCAAATAAACATTAAAAAATAAAATAAATAAATACTCAGGATTTTCAAAGATACGTTCCTTCTCCAACTTTGGGATAGTACTCCTTTTTTTTTCTTGTGATAAATAAAATCGATTGTTCTATGTAAAATATAAATTGTATCCTTTGTTTTAATTAAGAAGTTTATATATATATAAAGTATATAAGTTTTTCTTTACAGAAAGCATTTTCTTTTAAAAATCATACATCTTAAAGCATAAAATTAATGTTAAGTACATGGTGAAATAAATGAAACACAGGTATAAAATGCAAAATAAAATTATTTCTCCATGTATGTCAGTCTTCCTTCCCAGAATTAACCACTTTCATCTATTTCTGTTCTAGTATAACTATAGTATCAACTATAAGTCTAAATAATAAATGCATACATTTATCTTCGGCTTGAAAACATTAACATCTATTATTCCCTGTGTGAAAGCTGAAAAATTTACAGTACTTTCACTACCATATACATTCTCTCCCCCTCCTTCTCATGATTTTTACTTAAATTATTATTTTATCTATAAAGATATTAAAATATATTTAGAGGTTATTTTTATAGGTTCAATTCATATTTTAAAATATCTATTTCCAAATTATAAGGCTCAGATAAAAATTTTAAGTTTCCCCTACATAAGATGAACAATTACTCCCTCCCTCCTGCCAACTTTATCATATTATTATGTTTAAATCACTAAATCATGATACAATTCATGACTTAGTCTAAGAAACCTTCTAATGGATGTGTACTGAATTCTTTTCAGAAGACAGCAATGGAAGAAATATTAGTTCTTTCTTGTCTAGAAGTAATTAAAATATATCAGCATTAATAGAATTCTGAAATTGGTGGGAGAATATGAAAGTAAAACCATCTTCTGAAACCTAAAAGGAATAGCTCAGATTCTTATTGGTTAATAATGATATCAATACAAAATACCACATTAACTTCCATCAATCTTTGGCCCAATTCTTAACGTGTATGATTATCTAAGTATATTTTTATCAATATCCTTTGGGTAAGATAGTAATTATTGTCAATAATTGTGTTGTGGGAATTTTGCCATTATGATACATTACCAGTGAGCATGGTAATAGGCATGGAAAAAACCTGTGGTTGATATAAATGTTTTGTGAACTATAAAATTGCAATCTATTTGTAAAATATTTCACAAATAGTTCTTTTTGAAATTTTTTTAATGTTTATTTTTGAAAGAGAGAGACAGAATGTGAGTGGGGAGGGTAGAGAGGGAGACACAGAATCCAAAGTAGGGTCCAGGCTCAAAACTGTCTGCTCAGAGCCTGAGGCAGGGCTTGAACTCACAAACCATTAGATCAGGACTTGAGCCCAAGTTGGATGCTTAACCAACTGAGCCGCCGAGGTGCCCCTCAAAAGTATTTCTTACACCATAGCTTTAATCTACTGTAGACCCCTTTATCACTCTAAGTCTTAACTCCGAAATTTCAGCCTTCCATATCACTGGATACAAGAGATGGAAGAATTTTCCTAGGGTGGAATGTGTTGCCCCCAGAACCTACAGAGGCTACCACATGCTGCACTTCCTTCTTTGTGGTAGTGGAGGTTACATGAATCAATTTGACTTTCACTTTGGAAGGCATATCCCTGACCACTAGATCCCTACCCATTTCAGTGAAGTGGCAGTCTCTTTCTCTCCTGTGGAGTGCATGGATTGTATCAAGGCCTCCAGCATACTATCCACACATCTTATTTATCCTGTCTACATAGCGTGATGTTGTCGATGTAGATCAGTGTAATGTTCATGGGTTGTTCAGACGGTCCAGATCTCTTTAGGCTATATCTTGAGCAGAGGGCAGCAGAGTTAACATTGCCCTGAGGCAAAGTATAGATGAATATTGCGGTCCTTCCAACATGAATATAAACTGCTTGTGATCCTTTTTCTAACCAGAACAGAAAAAGTGAATTTACCAAATAAATTACTATCTCCATGTAGCCATTCCCTTATTAATCTGTTCTAGCAAAAAATGACCATATCTGGCTGACTACCTATGCTGCAGGCCACAACTTAATTGAGCTTGCAGGGGTGGACAGTCATTCTTCAGGAAGTGTTCATTTGGTTTCTTCAGGGTTGTACTGATAAATTAAAGGGACAAATGATAGGGAACACTAACTCTGCATCTTTTAGGTTTTTAATGACTACTAATCCTTACCAGCCCCCATGACATGCAATTTGGCATTTACTTCCTTAAAATATTTGGCATTTACTTCCTTAAAATGGCAGGGACTGTTTCAGAGGCTTCTTCTTGGCTCTTCCCACTATGGTAGATTTTACTCTACAGCCTAAGGGTCTAATTCTAATTATACAAGCAAAGACTGAAGATACAACTGCTGGGTATCACTACTTTGAACCAATGGTCACACTGTAAGGTGGACTTTGGCTAGGATTCTTTATTCAGCTGACCTCAATAAACCTTAACTTTAAAATGGTTTGTATGATAATTCTTTGGTTATCTGAATACCAGTATCACCTCAGATCCTGTCTTCAAAAGTCTTCAATGTGTCTTGATCTTTTACCACTTTTATAGTCCAGTATGCAGACATAATTTTGTAATAAGGTAAAATTGGTTTTATCATTATAGTATATACCCAATGTGGTATTGCAGTGTCCTTTTTCCTAGGATGTAGCCACTTCTTTGGTGATTTAAAAAATTGGCTTCTTTTTCTTTTTTAAAAGCTTATTTATTTATTTTGAGAGAGAGAGAGAGATTGCGCAGGGGAGGGGCAAAGAGAGAGAGAGAATCCCAAGCAGGCTCCATGCTGTCAGCACAGAGCCTGGCGTGGGGCTTGATCCCACGGACCTCGAAATCATGACTTGAGGCGAGATCAAGAACCAGATGCTTAACCAACTCAGTCACCAAGGTGCCCCCCAAAATTGGCTTCTGTCTTAAGAACTGTGCAAAGGGTTGTGACTTTTTACTTGGGTGACAATTTTCATCATCCCATTATCCATTCTTGTTTTTCTAGTTGTATACATTAAGTAGCTCCTTTTTGCTTCCTGCCCATCTATTTTGTGTTAGGAGTGTCATGCCCTACAAGCCATTCCCACCACTCCCACTGGACCATGTGCCCTTGGATACCCCTCCAACTTGCTGGTCATTATGATAATTGTGGCCTCTTAGAAGTTCATTATTTTTTTTTAAATTTTTTTTTGTTTATTTATTTTTGAGACAGAGAGAGACAGAGGGGCAGAGAGAGAGAGAAACACAGAATCTGAAACAGGCTCCAGGCTCTGAGCTGTCAGCACAGAGCCAGATGCAGGGCTTGAACTCACGTACCGTGAGATCGTGACCTGAGCCGAAGTCGGATGCTTAACCGACTGAGCCACCCAGGCGCCCCAAGTTCATTATTATTTTTGAAGTCCCATCATCTCTGTGGTTAAGGAGTACAATTCTATTATAGCCTCTCCTACTATCTACCTTAGCCTACAGAGGAGAGCTTCTTGTGAACTTCTTATGCTGCTTCCCTTCTGAATAGCACAACTCTTATGGCCTTAGTGGATTGTTTCCTGCATCCTCCTGTAAGAAACAATCCCTTGGTTGTTTTTTCTGGACTCATATTCCATTACATTCAATAAGGCCACTTCTCACAGCCACTTTATACTTTCCATTACTACATTCCAGGAAACTCAGGCATTTAACTTATTTCACCAGTGGCTACAATTATCACCAGGTTTCTAAGAGCCACCTTCCCAGCAAATTTGCTCTATTTTCTGTAAATGGATATTAACCTCCGTGTCTTAAGAAAATACCCAAATCCAGTGAATCTTTGCTTATCCAGTATTATATTTCAACCTCCTTGATCAAGTGGCCTCCTCCAATTCCAGGGATAATGTCCCTCTTCCTGACAGTATATGGTAGTTCATTCTTATGGCTCTTTTAGTGTATATCTTTTCTTCCCTTATCAAATGCAGCCAGTATATGCTTAGATTGAATCTTAATTATCACTGTGACATCCAAACGAGGAGACAGGAGAAACTTCTGAAGGGCATCTATTGCCTTATGAGGGTGAGGCTTTTTCAGCATTTTCTACTGTGGTGAAAATATTACATCTTACTAGGGAAGAGTGGGACACTTTGGCAAACTGTTGGTTAAGAGGGGTCTTAACCACATAAGAGACACATATAATTTGGGGCATCCATCTAGATGTCCCCAAGCCATGTTTGAGGGTTCCAGGTTTTCTCAATCAGGGCTCTGAACTTAATATAACACACTTGCTTTAATGAACACACTATCCTTCGATAAAGCAGTTCAGCATATCTATAACTCTTTGACTCTACCATATCCTCAGTCTAATGCTCAGTTGCTCTTCCACTGAATGATACAGTAATATGAGGGATTCTACTTAAGCTCCCAAAAACATTCTTTGGCTCTCACAGTTAGCCTTTCAGTCAAATGCTGTGCATGATATGTACCTGAGCAACTGGCTAACTCATGACTCACAAATGTATAAGGAGACTCAAAGAACCACAGTTAAATTCAATTTGTGTAATTTGTGTTTGTGTAAGTGTAATGTTATTTGGGTTATGAATCTAGAAATACAGATTGGAGTTTGAGTCTCATCTAATTGATTGCTACATCAAAAATGTCAATACTCCTAACAGTAGCATAACAAATCCACATTTTCCAAAAAATGTCACCCCAATGCCCAGGATGAATCCAAATGAAATTCCAGCCAAACATGACCCACTAAGAAAAGACAATTAAGTCAAGATTATCTTAAAGGTTTACCCAGATGTGAAAATTAGTAGGCAAAAATTTAAAGTAGCTATTACAACTACAGCTGATAAAGTAAATTAAAGTATGCTATCAATGAATAAAAAGAAAATTTCAGCAGAAAATATAAATTTAAAAAAGTGTAAAATGTAGAGCTAAATAATAAAATATCTTAAGCAAAAAGTATCTTCATGAGATTAGCAAGAAAAAAGATGACAAAAACAAATCAGTAAATTTGAGATCAGATTAACAGAATTTATTTTATCTGAAGAATAGAAAGGAAAATATTAAAGGAAATATGGACAAAGCCTCTGGGACATGTGGAACATAAAAAGGTCTAATGTATGTATGACTGCAGTCAAATAAAGAGGATAGAGAGAATAGGGAAGAATACATTTGAGGATATGAGGTCCAAAATTTGCCAAATTTGGTAAAAAATATAAGCTCACAAATTCAAAATTTTAGGGAAATATAAAGAAAATCATAAATAGGAGCATTATAATCAAACTAATGAAAACAAAAATTAGAAAATCTTGAAAACAGACCAATACGACACAGTGCATGTTAGGCATAAACTATTTCATTGCTTACTCAGTTCTTATCAGGAACCATGAAAAGAAAATGTGTCAACATACACATATGCAGGTTTTTCAAGAATAAAGAAAATATAAAGACATTTTCAAATACGATAAAACTCAAAAACTCCACCTGTAACAAAATGCATCAATGAATAGAACACAGTGCTTTACAGCTGGGAAGAACAGCTTTTGTTGCAGGTCTTACGAAATAAAAATAAATACAAGACAATTAAAAACAAACTACTAAATCAAAATCTTTCTGTACAGTAGCAGCTTTCACAAAGTAAAAGGAACCCAGTCCCACAAAATTGGACTTTCTGTAAGCATATGGCCAATTTTATTCCCAGAGTCCCAGAGTCTTGCACTATCAAAATAAAAGTATCTTTGTCTTAGAGCAAGTCTGATGAAGGCACCAAAATCCTATCCTCTGTGTTCATGAAAATGATAGTCACAATGCTCTGATCATCCTTTCAAGATGACCTAAACCTGTTAAGAGTTAACACCCTAAAATATCTAAAGATCTAGAAGGAACTTGCAGCCTCATCTACAACATCAACTCTTAGTGTAAAATGTTAAAAATATATAGTGTAATCACTAGAATAATCACTAAAAATATAAAGGCAAACAGGAATATTTACAAATTTAATATACAAATTACAATGGAATTGTAAACAATATTCAATAATTAAAGAGAAGGCAAGATAGAAACAACAGAGGAAAAATTCAGGGGGCCAACAGGAAACAAATAAGATGATAGATCCATTTTACATAACTATATATATATAATTATATTAAATGTTAATGGCATAAATACTGTGGTTAAAGGACCACCAGAATGGTTAAAAAAGAATACTCAACTATGTGCTGTCTACAAGGATATACAATGAATATAGATATGTAGATTGGCTGGAAATAAATGCATGGAAAAAGATAAACCATGTAAACTATAAACATAAGAAGGGTAGAGTGATAGATCTGTTATAAAATTACCAGTGAGTAAAGGGATATTTTGAAATGTTGATATCATCAATCTACTAGGAATATACATTTACATCTCGATTGTGTATACTTCATTAATCTTGACGATAGATGTATCAAAAACCATATTAAACAACAGTATTTCCAGTTATTTAAAATATATCTTGGGGCGCCTGGGTGGCTCAGTCGGTTAAGCGTCCAACTTCGGCTCAGGTCACGATCTTGCGGTCCGTGAGTTCAAGCCCCGCATCGGGCTCTGGGGTGATGTCTCAGAGCCTGGAGTCTGCTTCCGATTCTGTGTCTCCCTCTCTCTCTGCCCCTCCCCCATTCATGCTCTGTCTCTCTCTGTCTCAAAAGTGGATAAACGTTAAAAAATAAAATAAAATAAAATAAAATAAAATAAAATAATATAAAATATATCTTATCATCTGGCTTATAAACAATTTTATACACATAGTATTAGGTTATTATCCTTGACTTATTTGATAGCATATATTGTTATCCAGAGTTTATTATTTTGTTTCACTTCCCATATTATATGGAAAATAATAGGGAATAAGCTCAAATAAATAAACAAATTGAAAGGCAACTGATTAGTTTATTTTAGTGAACTAATTGTTCAGTACAACTATTGGTACCAAAGCAGAAAAAACATGAAAGGATTTTGAGATTTGTATATTTATTTTTTTTCTACTTAAAAAAAATTAGGTTCAGGTGTACAATTTAGTCATTCAACACTTCCATACAACACTTGGTGTACATCACAAGTTCACTCCTTAATCCATATCACCTATTTAACACATCTCCGCACCCACCTCTCCTCTGGTAACCATTTGTTTGTTCTCTAGTGTTAAGAATCTGCTTCTTGGTGTGCCTCTCTTTTTCTTTTTTCCCCTATGCTTGTTGTTAAATTCCACATGTGAGTGAAATTATATTGTATTTGTCTTTCTCTGACACTTATTTACTTAGCATAATTCTCTCTAGCTCCATTCATATCATAGCAAATGGCAAGATTACATTCTTTTTTATGGCGGAGTAATATTCCATTGTATATTTATTCTAAAGTGGCTTGCCAATTATAATTTGCAATTTTAGCTGGTTTTCTGGGACTTTTACATATTAAAAGTGATACTTTTATGTATTTCTAGTAAAATGATAATTACATATATTATTGCTCTTCTATATCAGTTTCTTTTCACATCTTATTTTAATACAGCTAATACAGCTAATAATTTACATGGAAGAAATAATAGATAACATAGGCTGAAATTATTGTTACATCTGTTGAGTCCCCCTGGTGTAGATCTACTTTTCTAACTTCAAATTTACAACGTTTGGCAAAAAAAAAAAAAGGAAAGAAAAAGAAAGAAAGAAAGAAAGAAAGAAAGAAAGAAAGAAAGAAAAGTGACAACACTGTGAAGATTTGACAATAGCCTCATCAGTAATTCTCCCCCACCCCTTTTTTTTATACATACTTTCATTTTTCTGATACTTAGTTGCAGCCTATCTAACTCAGATGTCAAACACTGCCAGATAATAGCCATTTTCACATTTTATTTTATTGATAACTTCTCTTGAGGATTAAGATTAAATAAAACCAATCTTACATTTAAGGTTTCTGAATTAAAAATTTTTTTAATGTTTATTTATTTTTGAGAGAGACAGAGTGAGAGTGGGGGAGGGGTAGAGAGAAAGGGAGACAGAATCTGAAGCAGGCACTAGGCTCTGAGCTGTCAGCACGGAGCCTGATGCTGGATTCGAACTCAGGAACTGTGAGATCATGACCTCAGTCAAAGTCAGATGCTTAACTGACTGAGCTACCCAGGTGCCTCTAAGCTCGTGGATTTTAAATGTCTGGACACCTTTACCTAAAAATCTGATTAATATATAAATAGACAACATTATAGCTTCATGGTCAGTCTGGACAGAAAAACAAATATTTTTTTTAATGTTTATTTTTGAGAGAGAGAGACAGAGCGTGAGTGGGGGCAGAGAGAGAGGGAGACACAAAATCCCAAACAGGCTCCAAGCTCTGAGCTGTCAGCAAGAGCCTGACAGGGGGCTTGAACCCACGAACCCATGAGATCATGACCTGAGTCAAAGTCAGGCGCTCAACTGACTGAGCCACCCAAGCATCCCCAAAATAATTCCTATTTATGGAAAGTCACTATCTGGCACATCATGATTGATCCACTACTATAATTTATATTTATAATGACATGCATATCATCAAGAAGAGAGACTTGATGATTGATATTACTTGGGGTAGTAATTTGCTCATTGCTTAATTGAGATTTTCCTTAAATTTTTTTTGAATAGTTGACACAAGCTCAGATACAGATTCTCTGGGAATGACATGAGCTTCAAAAACATATTTGCATTATTTTGGTGATGTATTTTGTTTGTTTATTTTCATGTAGATATTCCATTGTCAGGGAACAGTACTTTTCTTCTATTTGACATATATCTCTTTCAGTTCCCCTCTCCATTAATATATATTAGGCTTTTAAAAAAATTGTCATAAAGAGCTAAATATTTCCAGATAATAAGCAATAAAATATACATCTGCCTTTATAACTTTTAGAAATTTTTTTTACCGTTTATTCATTTTTGAGAGAGACAGAGTATGAGTGGGGGAGGAGCAGAGAGAGAGGGAGACACAGAATCCTAAGCAGGCTCCAGGCTCTGAGCCGTCAGCACAAGGACTGATGTGGGGCTCGAACTCACAAACTGTGAGATCATGACCTGAGCTGAAGCTGGATGCTTAACCAACTGAGCCACCCAGGCGTCCCTATAATTTTTCTTGATATATAACCTTAAACAACTTATCTAAAAGCATTTTTCCAAAATTGCTCAACATGTTTGATTCAATCTATTTCTTTTTTTAAAAAAATTTTTAACATTTATTCATTTTTGAGAGACAGAGTGAGACAGAGAAATCTATTTCAAATCCCAATTACATATATTTGATATTGGCGTCTTAAAATTTTCTGGAATGTCTTCTTTTCTTGACACAGTCTAAATTTCATTAGAAACATAAATGTTTCAGTGTTTTCTACTACTATATCTTATTTGTCTCTTCTTAATATTTATAATACTGTAAGTCTAGACCAAGCAGGAAAAGATTGATCTGTACTTGTTCTTGTATCCTTTGTTATTTTTGATGTATGTTTTTTAAAAATTTTTTTCCAATTAGATAAAACATCTTGAGGGCAAATCTTATGTATCCTATCTCCTATATCATCAAAATATAAAGCTTAATATTTGTAATCTAGTATAAACCCAATGAACACCTACCTACATATTGATGTTACATTTAAAAATTGTAGTAGCAGTATCCTCAAAATTGAGATTTTGATGGCTCTTCTCTGTAGACATCCATACGATTACTTTTTCCCAGTAATCCAGTTGTTAAATGGCCGACTAAATAATTCCCTGCACTCTGTCCTCAATATTTTGGTGAGTGTAAAGGTGACAAGGTAATAAAATATCTGCAGTAGATTACTGTGTTAGATATTTTCTAATTCTCACTAAAGGACCACTTTCTACCATTCTTTATAATTTAATATGTTTCAGGAGGCTGACTTATTTGGGTTGCATCAGTTAGGCTGCTTGTCCTCTAGTTTCTGTGTGGTTTTAGCTAGTGGGGTAACAGTATGATAAGAGAGGAGAAAGGAAAAGGTTGGAGTATATTTTCCCCTAGTTTCTTTCATGATAGGCTTAAACTGGAAGTGGGTACTTTTCTCTCCCTAAGGTCACACAGTTCCTTTTCAGGGTCAAATCGTCCTTTTAACTCAGCTTTAGCTCTCACTGTATTCTAGAAGCCTACCCGTCCCTTAGTTTCTTCAAGACTACCTTTGGGTTGTTTACTTTTATATTTCCTTATAATTCTACTTTTATCTTTGTAAATAAAGTTGTCCCTTCATTAAATTGCCCTCAATTACGATGGTTGTGCTAGCTATTTTCTTTGGGAACCCTAAAGTATACAAATGTTTCAAGTAAAGGATAAAAAGATGATTGTGGTCTACCTCTTCTATACTTAGTCTTGCCTAACTTTCTTTTTAGAGAAAACATTTGTACTTGATACCAATAAAATATTATTTATGGTAAGCTTTATAGTTGATGATGCTTTAATAAATATAGTCTAGGCAATGTCACCTCCAAGAGGGTGGGGAGATTCAGCTCAGGCTGACCTTCTGCAGAATTAAATGAATTAAAAAAACATATTGGCAAGGAAGTAGTGACATTTACCAGCTTCTAAAATAGGCATTGTGTTCTCTGCTTTCTTAAGCCCATAGGACAGCTAACTGAAAAGATCTCAAAGTGACTTGACAAAATATTGGAAGCACCATATAAAAGAGTCTGGTTGACATCTTGTCGTGTTAACTTTATCTCTGCAAAGTCAGATGTTCTTATTCTCCTTTACTTGATGTAAGAAGATTAAGGTGCTGCATGACAGATGGTTTTAAAAAGTGAATACCATTCCATCTGGTCCCAAGTGGAAAAAGGAAAGTCACCCACAACTTTTCATCTAAAAATTGCAGTGAGAAGATTCTCAAAACTGAACTTTAACACTGCACAAAGGAATTCTGTAAGATTCTAGCAATGCTGGATTCCAGTTATTACCCCATTATGAACACTTGTGCCACCTGCCACCCTGGATAAGACCTAATTTTGACACAAAAACAGTTATACTTAGCAAGCTCCAAAACCATTTTATGGCAGTGAACTTGGCTCAAGTTTCAGTGACCTTTCTGGTCCTTTCCAATTTTGATAATTTCTTTCAGGTGAAGATTTTATCCATTAGTGTATTCTGTTATATAAATGATAGAAAATATTTAATGCATTCTTTCACTGAATATTTTCATTTATAGAAAGAGCCTATAACCAAAGAAACAAAGTTCTAATCATGGCATTTTAATTCCTAGCAATTAAGTTGAGGGTGGCATTACAGATCCAGAGGGCATTCTCAGTATTTTGACTTTTCTGAAACATAGAAAATTTCTTACTATACTGTTCTAGTGTTCAAAGCTTTAAAAACATTAGGTTGATTCAATTCTGTAACAGATGAAAATAAATTTAGTTAAATGTCACTGGTGTTTATATGATTTTGTATAAGGGAGAGACTGTTCTTTAATAATGGACAGCAGTTTTTTTTTTCTTTTATGATAAAGGATAATCAGGTGAGATTGGAGATCATATGAATAATTGGATGCAGTGTAGATATGATCATTACATAAGACGGGGAAAGTTTTTTCCACGTCAGAACATTTCCACACTTCAGTTCAAAGTTTTATATAATCATGAAAGAGAAGGTAGGAGTATGAATCTAAGATTAATACGATAGATTTATAGTAATGTAGCACCATGTTTACAGTAATTAACAACTAATGATTAATAACCAACATTCATAACATAGTTTGAACTTCACAGTTACACTCATACTATGTATGTAATATATGTGTGAATAAATCTATGTGACATAATCTTTTACGACAATGGCAAATAACACTTCACTGAGGAATTAATAATGTATTGTATTTTATTAACTACTCAGTTTATTCCTCTGTATCTTTTTTTAATTAGGAAAGAAGAGAAAGAGTATGAATTTCATATTATTTACCTATTTCACATTCTTATTTTGTTGAGTACATGATATTCTCCTGGAAAATGTGTATGAGATTTTTTTTCCCAAGACATTGTTTATATGTTTTAGAATATGATTATTTGTGATATTCAGCTATTGTTGTATTGTAAGATATCACAAGTTTTTTCAATGTTTATTTATTTTTGAAAGAGAGAGCAAGTAAGCAGGGAGGGGCAGAGAGAATCTGAAGCAGGCTCCAGGCTCCAACCTGTCAGTGCAGAGCCCAATGTGAACCTGAATCCATGAACTGCGAGGTCACGACCTGAGCCAAAGTCAGACGCTCAACCAACTGAGCCATCCAGGCGCTCCTAAGCTATCACAATTTTAAACAATTATTTAAATTGATTGAACTTTAACTTAACTTCTGGCTGGTGGTATTTGCATGCAATTTAGGGAACAAAATGTTTGTCACATGATTGGAAATATACTGTCATGGAAACACAAATTACTTTGCTATTTCTTCTTTTATTCCTTTTTCCTTTCCTTTGGAAATGTGTGGACTGCCAAGTCTGTGCCAAGTACTGTGCTAACTATAGTATGTAAAATATTTTGGAAAAAGTCCTCTAGGGTTCTTGCATTCAAAGGCTTATGTCCTTCTAATGCTAGGACAGAGAAATACATATTAGTAGACAAATTTAAGTTTGTGATGTATACTAGTTAAAACAAACAACCAAACAAACAAAAAGTAGAAAACACATCATGACCAACTGGAGTTTAGCCCAAGAATGAAGAGATGGTTTATCACTTGAAAAGAAATCAACATAATTTACCACTGTAAGGAAGTAAGGCAGAAAAAACACAGACATATCAATTGTGTAAAATGCAGTTGAAAAAATTCAACGTAATTTATGTTAAAAACTCTGCCATATTGAAGTGGCTGTAAATGGCATCTACCTAACCCTGACATTATTCTTAATTGTGAATGTCATAATCATTTCCCCTAAAAACTGGGAACATTGCTCCTATTCAACATTGAACCAGAGTCCTGGCCAATGACCATTGTTGAAAAATAAAGTCAGGAATAGGAGAAATAAAGTAAAACAAAAAAGAAAAAACAAAAAACTGTCCCTATTTGCAGACAAATGATTGTTCAAGTAAAAAAATCCCAAAAGATCTACAGGAAGTGTCTTCAAACCAGATGAGTTCAGAATGTTTCAGAGTACAAAGTTATCATGCAAAAATCAATTATATCTCTGTATATAATTTTGCAGCCACTGCTGGCCCAAATAACATATGCAGCCCTGCACCCCACTCCCCATCCCTATAAGCCCTCTTTCTTTTTACATTGAAGAGATCTAACAAATCAAGTAATAAGCAAAACAAAAACAAAAACAAAAAACAAAAAAAGCAAAGAAAATCAATTGGGAGCCAATTTATCTATCATACCATTTACTGTATCTCCAAAATATCAAAATACTAATGTATAAATCTAATAATACATGTTTTATTAGATGTTAAAATTTAAAAATGCAGATAAAAAGAATGGAAGATTTACTATTGAAGATATAGAAAGCTCATGAATTTAAAGACCCAGCATAGTTCTGATGGCAATCCTCCAAGTTTATGTATAGATTTAATGCAATTCAAAGAATGTGGAAATGCAACCAAAATATCACCTCCAGGGCAAAACTTCAAAGCAAATAATTACACTGCAATAATATTGCAATTGCAAGAATACTGTATTCTTGCACATACCTGTGCATGATTTTTTATAAGCAGCTTTATTAATAATTGCCCTAACTCAAACAACTTAAATGCCCTTCAGTGGGTCAATGGATAAACAAAGCAACTCAATTTACCTTATTAAAATATATTACCATACTACCAAATAAGTAGATAATACCCCAAAACTATTCCAGCAATATTTTTTTAAGTATTTTTTTAATGTTTATTTATTTTTTTGGAGAGAGAGCAGGGGTGGGCAGAGAGAGAGGGGGACAGAGGATCCGAAGTGGGCTCTGTGCTGACAACAGCAAGCTCAATATGGGGCCCGGACTCATGAACCACGAGATCATGACTTAAGCCAGTCAGCTGCTCAACCGACTGAGCCACCCAGGTGGTCCATAGCAGTAATTTTTTTTTTGTATGTATGGAGAAGCTGTTCTAAAATTTATAAGAAAATGCAAACAACAACGAATTTGTAAGAAAATGCAAATTATAGTCAAAACGATTTTGATAATAAAAAATAAACCTAGAACTTACACTATATGATTTTAAGGATTACAATATAGCTACAATAATGAAGACTTTTGTGGTATTAGAACAAAGATAGACCCAGAGATTAATGAGAAAGAATTAATACTGCCACACAAATACCACCAATTGATTTTTGACAAATGTGCAAAGGAAATTCAATGGAGAAAGAACAGGGTCTTCAGCAAATAATGTTTGAAAAACTGGATATAAACATGAAAATAAATCTCAACCTATTCTTTACACTTTTACAAAAAGTAATTCAAAATGGATCCTGTGTCTAAAGGTGTGGTATAAAATTATCAACTATTTAAAGAAATCACAGGAGCAAATCTCAGTGACTTTGCATTATGCAAAAAGTTCTTAAAAATGAAAACAAAAGCAAAATTCACAAAAAGGTTGAACTTTAACAAAACAATAAAAAAAATCCAACTTTAAAAATGGACAAAATATTTGAATAGCCATTTCACCCAAGATATGCAGATGACAAGTATGTTCTGGAAAGATGTTCACCATAATATTCCCAAGAATTTTTAAGTTGAAATCAAAAGGAGATAACAGCCATCACACATTTGTTAAAATGACTATAATGGGGGCACCTAGGTGACTCAGTCGGGTAAGCATCAAACCCTTGATTTTGGCTCAGTTCATGATCTCATGGTTCATGAATTTGAGCCCCACAATGGGCACTGTGCTGACAGTGCAGAGCCTGCTTGGGAATCTCTCTCTTTTTCTCTCTCTGCCCCTTCCCTGCTCTCTCTCTCCCTCTCTCAAAAACAAATGAATTTAAAAAAAAATAAAAAGAATGGCTATAATGACAATACCAAGTGCTAGCAACAATGTAAGGTAACTGGAACTCTCACAGTCTACCGGTGGGAATGCAAAAATGACACAGCTTCTTTGAAGAGTAGTTTGGTAATTTCTTGGCAAGCTAAACATAACATAATACTTAACAATCACATTCCTAGGTATCTTCCCTGGAGAAAAAGCAGCTTGTATTCTTGCACATTCTTGTGCATAATTTTTTATAAGCGGCTTTATTAATAATTGCCCTAACTCAAACAACTTCAATGCCCTTCAGTGGGTCAATGGCTAAACAAACTATATAGCACACCCAGGAATAGGCTATTTATAGCCAAACAATATGGGTAAATCTCAAAGACATACTGAGTGAGAGGTAAGTCACAAAAGTATACACATTGTATAATACCATTTATATGCAATTTTTTAAAAGGAAAAACTTGAGGGACAGAGAACATATCTGGCTGTTGGGTGTTGAGGTAAGAGGAGAGTTTGGCCATGTGGAGGGTCCATGAAAGAACTTGGGGGAATGATGGCATTATTGTGTATCCTTATTGAGATGAGGGTTACGCGAATCTATAAATCTGTTAAAATTCATGAACTGTATACAAAAACATGTTACCTTACTTGTGTAAGCAAAATAAAGATCACAAAGAGCTACCCTATTATACTCTCACATGGGAAACAAATATTTAGACTTTTTAAGTGTGGAATAATGTGAATTCTTATACATTGCCAATAAGAATGTCATTTGATATAAAAGTTTTTGAGAGCAATTTGGCAGTATCTCAGATTCATCAATTCCATTCCTGTGTATATACCTAGATAAATGCTCATATAGGTGTGCATGGTAACATGCACAGAAGTGTCCACACTAGTGTAATGTGCAGTAGTAACAACTGGAAATCACTTCTGTGTTAACTAGAAGTAAAATCAGTAAATAATTTTAGTAAAATCACGTAATGAAATGTTAGAACTGATAAAAATTTGCTAGTACCAATTTATCATTGAGTATGATGCTGACAAATATAATACTGAAAAATGAAAGAAGTATAAGATCAATGAGATATCATTTATTACATTGAAAAAGCATAAACATGTAAAAGATTACTGTACATATTGTGTGGGAATACATATCTACCTCATAAAAGTGTAAAAACACTCATGATATGACTACTATGAAATCAAAGATGTTTCCCAAAGGGTGTATGTGTGGTGGGGGAAGACATGAAAGAGTGTATGATTAGGTAGGGATGCATAGAAAGATTTAGCTATTTTTAATATTTAATTGTTTACTGCTTAATCTGTGTGGTGGATACTTGATTTCTGTCATATAATTATGTATATAAAATATTCTATACATTTTTTAAAAGAAAAATAAGGGAAAAGTAATATGTAGTAATGCTAATAACTCAAGGATTTATCTTTTCAGAAATTTGTTAAATTTTGAATACATACACAAATTGTGTAAGCTTTATCTCAGTGGAGAATTTCAGGATACAACAATGAGCTCAGATGGGGGCAGATAGTTGAAGGTGAGAGATCTTTTCAGAGGCCTGTCATCTGTAAATGAATTGGTAAACAAAATGCTGGGCTTGACTAGAATTTGTGGGTTATGCTGCAACAGCATGATTTTCTGTCATCACTTAGACTCGGAATCATATTTTTAATCTGGCCTTTAAAAAAATCTGGCATTTTCAATTCTTTGCCATCTAACATTTTACTCTTGTATGGGAGGAATTAAAAAAGAAGTTGTAACGAAACCTATTTACTATAGCCGGGAATAACTATCTTTTTACATATTTCTCCCAAGAATCTCTCCTGAATTATGGATGCTCCAGGAACTTCAAACATGGCACAAGTGAAGTTAAATTCATTTTCTTTATATACATACCCACCATCCACACAAAGTCGGCCCTTCCAAACTGTAGCTTACAATTTGTTTTCTCTGTAATTTCTGTTTCCTCACTACTACACCCCATTGTGAGTATAGTTTTGGTGATTCTATCCCTGTTTCTTCTATCTCAATGAGAAATAGGGCAACTTCACTTTCCTTGTTTCTAAGAAACTAACATCCAGATATCTTGACCTCAGTTTGAAGGCACTGCATGATTTGGTTTCTAAAATATTTGGAAATATTCTATTTCCAAAGAATAGTTGCATGAAATTCCATAGATTTTCTTTTCCCAACCCACTGGACTGCTTTCAGTTTTCTCTCCATACTTAGCAGTTTCCTCTTTCCTGCTCTTGTTCTTATTTCTTACTGCCCTCCCCACTTGGACAGGAAGTTTGTTTTCATGATATAGTAATTCTACTTCCCCAAGCTGATGTGGTTCTCAAGATAAAATGGAAATGCTTTCTATGCTAGGAAGTTTCCTTTCATCAACCGCACCCCCCCCCCCAGCAATAAACACAGTATTGCCTTGTCTATGCGTTCTCAAAGCACTCCACATCACTAATCTAGCTCTCGCCACATTCTGACCCAAAATTTACACACTGGCACCTTACCTGTGTGTTACAATTGGCAGGCCTGCATAAAGTTAACCTTTCACATAAAATCTGGATTGCTAACTTATCATATCTCCCTTGCACATGAGATCAGTTACATAAATGGTCACTGAATTGAATGTAACAGTTTTTCTTGTTCTGTTTTCTTGACACAAGGGAGGACAGGAAAAGGGAAGTGGTTAAAGAGGTGAAGAACAACACTGTGCACAATTTGTGAAGAGGTGTATGAAACCAATAAATACTGAAGCATTCTTGCCCTGTGGACACTGATAAAGGCTATCATAAAATATGTACTGTGTAATTCTAACACTGTATATTATTTGCTTGAATAATAGCTACAAGGACATTCAAATTGGTATTTTTTACTGCCTTCCTATAAAAAAAAAAAGGGAAAAGATTGACTTTCTGGTGTAAGGACCATGAGTTCATTCTGCCAGAAACATCTGTTTGGAAATTAGGAATTAGCATTCTTAGACCCTAGTATTGGAAAGTGACAACCAAGTCAAATTTAAAAATATAAAAGTTCACCACTATCATAACTTAGGGTTAAACTATTCTTGAGTTTTAATTTATGAGCAATACAATAAAACCATGGCAATCTGACTAAATCATGGCATAAAAGGATAAGACCATGATGTTAGAAATTATTTTATTATCTAAACATTTACATCTTTCAATCTCCATCACCGTCACATAAGTTTAAGGCAAGGTCCTGCATGCATTCTTACCTTGGGAACTTCCAAACTGGTCCCCTGGTATTCATTTTTCTTCTTCTTCTCCCCACTATCTCCCTGCTGTCAGAAAATCTTCATAAAACACAAATCAGACTGTCTCACATTTTCATGAAACCATTCCATAATGTTTCAAAAATCCTTAGTATGATCTATATGGTCCTCTACATATGGTTCATGTAGTTAGCTTTGTACTCTGCATTTTTCCCCTTCCTATTTGTTTTTAATTTCTATCTCCAACAGCTGAGAAGTACCATCTCCTTCATCTTCTCAGTCTCTGCCAACTTCAGACTTCCCCCGTGTTTCTCCCTTTGTGTATTCATTTCAGTAGAAAATGCTGGATCTCTTAGATCATGACTTATTCCTTAATGTTTACTCATTCTACCTTTTGGATCGCTGTTGTCCTTTACTATAATCTGGCTCTCATCATCCCAATCCCATCTTTAATCTATCAGTCATATTTCTTAGGACTGAACCATAATGGTAGTTGAGAGTGTTTAAATTCTTTATAAGAAATCCCCAAACACTATGAAAATCAAGATAAATTGCTAGTTTCTGTGGCAGTAAGTACTCTAAATACCAGCATGTCTCTCCTTCTGTTCTGATTCCAGTTGAGCATGGTGCTATGTTTTTCCCTTTAGGCATTTTTTCTTCTTACGAATAAAAACATGGAATTCAAGAAAAACAAGAACCCAATCAAATACACAGAAGTGCTACACAAAAATTATTAATCTATTTCACCCAATGTAACCATTCATGCCATATTATTGCTCCTCGTTTCTCTTCTTTCTCCATCTCTATCTTCTCTTCCTCTTACTTCTTTTTTCCTTCTGTCTCCTTTTCCTTCTCTCTCTGAACTTATCCTTTTCCCTCTCTTTCCCTCCCTCGCTCATCTTCCCAGTTTCCCTTCTCTTTCAATATGGGGATCAAAGAAAAAGATTCTAGAATGGCGCCACTGTCTGGTAATGGTTCAAGCAGACATATTCTTGCCTATAGGAGGTATTTTGAAATGGAAACCTTCCCAGAAGATTATCATAAAAGCCAGGAGTTTTCTTAGTAAGAAATCGAATATAAACTACGTTAACAGGAGGATTATATATTCCTACTATGAGATCATACATCTTGTTCTATGGAAAAAAATTAGTATTAATATATTGTGATATTTCCCTTTAGGTAGAAGAACTATTCTCAAATTTACATTTTTTTTGGAATACATGTATTCATTTAGGCAAATCCACATTTTTCCTTCTACTAGATGAAACAACATGCTTCTTAAAGATTTTATAGTTGTCTTCGATTGCTGCATAACAATTTAATACAAGAAAACAATACAAAAATTGTATTATAATACAAATACAAAATAATACAAAAATTGTATTTTGTATATGACAGTGACTCAGACCTTTCACTTTTTATATTATTATACATATATAAGTGTTTATTTAAAATATATTTGCATTTATATATTCATTTAACATACCTAAAATTTAACATATATTTATCTACTAAATATTGGGCATTATACTAGTTGTTTGAGATGCATCATTGAATAAAATGGACAAGATCATCAGCCCTCTTAGAGCTTACAATCAAGTAAAGGGAGAAAAGCAAATAATTAAGTGAAACATACCATGTTGAGCTGATAAATTTACAGAAATAAAGGAGAGAATTGTGATAAGGTATGGTGTAAGCATTACTTAATGCCAACACGAACTTAATATAGATTAGAATCAGAGAATGAGGGAAGAGTAGGTGAGAGTTCTTGTCTTCTTGGGGTGCACATATATAAACAGAAATAGAAGTCTTATAACAATCGTCCTTAGCATCACAGAAATTGTTGGTTGTTGTGGAGTTGACCTTATTGGTGTAGGGTTTTTGCTAGGGACAAAGGCCATGAAGGTATGAAGACTGCAGTAATAGAGAGGACTAACCTGGATGTCTAGAGGCCTGGGGGGAGGGTAACTTATCTAGAACTCCCTGAGTTGTGGGGTATCTTCTTGAATGGAAGATAATTGGACCTTTTCTTAACACAGGTAAGGAGAAATAGAATTTAGTAAGGATCATTTTAGAACACACATAGCATTTTGACTCTTGACCCTTGCCTAATTATTGTTAGGAACTTTTTTCAGCCATCAAACTTGAAAATAAAACATCTACATTCACATATAGTCACTTTATTTATCATTTAAGGAGTTAAATTCAATATAAGGAGTTTGAAAGTGGACTCATGGTGAAAATGAAAATGAAGCCAATGGTAAGAGACTACTTGAATGCTGATGACTATAAAACATATGTTTTATAATGGTAAATAATAGAGGGAGTATTGAGTATGAGAATTCTTTTTAGTAAAACTGCATTTTTCTTGCTTGGGTAATAGATTTTTTGAAGGTTCTAGAGAAAACCAATAGGTTTCAGAAAATAATGAAAATATTGTGGCTAATCCAGAAAAGATAATGGTGATAATGATGATTCACAAATACTAAAGAAAAATGACCAAAGAAATGGAATTCACATTTATAAAAAAAAAAAAAAAAAAGATCACATCATGTAAATCTATTTAGCTTAAAGGAAGGAAAATTTTTAAAAAGACTATGGACTAACAATTGACGGCTACAAATAAATAGAGGATCTTATGAATACATAACTACACCCATGAAATTTAATACTACAGTCAGTCATTTCAGTTAAACACTAGAAAAAGCCATCTTAGATGATAAGAGAAATAAAAAACTGGAAGTTCTACTGAGAAAGCTTGAGGGGATCTATTCCTAGAGTTCATTAAATAGAGAGTGACAATTCTCTGACTTGGTAATTTAGTCACTGATCTGCTTTACGGACAATGTTAGGATTTGATGAAATTTCCTTTTTTTTTTTTTAATAGCCTTATTGGGATATAATTAACATGTAAATTTGTATATATTTAAGGTGTACAACTTGATGTTTCAATGCACATATATACTGTGTAATGAGCACCACAATCAAGCTAATTAACATATTCCACTATCTGTCATTATAAGAACAGAACAGAGATTCTAAGCATACTCCCTACATCATATGAAAGCCAGAGTTCTTAGGGGATTGGTCTTGGATTGATTATTTAAGGTATGGACGTGAAGGCATTATGTTTATGAATGGTAGAAGAAAAGCTTGGAGATAACATTCTGCCATGTAATTACTTAATATTTCTGCCACATGTCCATAACGTGGCACATGTCATGGGGAAATATGTATTTAAATTCGAGAACAATACAACCAGTCTAATTCAACTTACAAATAGCATTTATTGCAGCAGCTGTGGATCAAACACATATCTCCAGTCGTCTAGCAGATGGCTGAATACATTTTTTATGATAATATGCCTACTTCACTATAGGGAAAGGATTACCATAATTGTACAAACACCGTTTTTCCTATTTCTCAAATCAAGAGAGTTATACACTTTTCCCCTTGTTTCTTGATTTTCTTCTGTCTTCTTTGTTTTGTTTTCTTTTCTTTTTGGCATTTCCATCATGTATACACCAAAAAGTAAATGCTGTTGAGTTAACTTACTTTTCTTGAAATTTCATTCTTACTGTGTTAATGTTTATTTAGGTAACTACTGATCATTTTTACCTAAGTATAGATATAATTGGAAATTTACTTAGAGTTTCAACATCACTTTATGTCCAGTCAAAAAACTGAATTGAAGAGAAATATCTCTCACAAGTAACAGATATATATATCTTATATATATGTGCATAGATAACACATTATAAAAGTAAATAAATTTAAAAAAATAGAGTATGCAGAGATATACATGGTAAAGAAAATCGTTTGTCTCCATAGTTTGCTCCTACTCCTAAATAACAATTAATGATGTCATGTAGGAAGAATTTAAATTGTCTAACAAAAATATGTTTACTTATCTACTTTTTTTGCCATATGGAACCAAAACATTTTCTCTTGACTACAAGTTACTTGTTTCTTTTTTAAGGGGGTCACTGTCTAAATAGAATTCACTGATATATTATGCATACAGGAAAACATATCCTTTACCTAAAAAAAAAATGTTTATTTGAAGGTTACAAAAATCAGAGAAACATAAGTACACTATATTAAAATTAAAAGCATTTACTCATTAGATGGTATTTCTGAGTAAAAACCCAAGACTCCAAGTGGAAAAGATACTTGCTATCACTTAATTGACAAAGTGTTTGATCCAGAATATATAAAGGGTTCCTTCAAATCAAAAAGGAAAGGAAAACAGATGACCCAATAAGAAAATAAACTAATTGCAGGCACTTCAAAAAAGAGAACATATAAATTATTCGTTAGCATATGGATATGGATTCAATCTCATTAATTATCAGGGGAATAAAAATTCTAACAGTGAGATACTATTAAACAAACAGAATGGCAATAATTAAAGATAGGTAGAGCAGCTAGAATTCTTACGCAGTGTCACCAGGAGTATAAATTTGACAAGCACTCTGTTCGGCATTATTTACCAAAATGGAATATGTGTTTACTTTGTGACCCAGCAGTTCCACTGCTAGTTATAAACCCAATGCAAATGCTAGAGATATTCACTAAGATTCATAACCCAGAATATTCATAGCAGAACTTTCATATAGCTCCAAATGGAAAACAACCCACATGTTAGTCAACAGTGGAAAAGATCACATATTGAAATATTTGTTCATAGAATGGAATTCAATATAGCGATGAACATGAATAAACCACTGCTATATTCAATACCAGGGATGAATCTTCCTGAAATACTATTAGGCAAAGAAATCAGATATAAAAGAATAGTACTATCTGATTCAAAAGCAGACAAAACTTCTCTCCAGATGTTCTAACTAGTAAGGATAGTAATTACTTTGGGTAGAAAGTAGGTGTTAGAGGTGTTAGTGTTACTCTCTTTTTAACGTGAATTCTGATCACACAGAGATATCCACATTATGAAAATTAACTGAGTTTAAAAAGTGCACTTTGTGTATGCTTAAGCAATAATTCTTTTTTTTATATTTCTTAGTTTACAAAAGTAAGCCAGTTACTTTGACTCTATGACTTCTAGTTATTACTTTTTTAGCACTTTATATATGAAGACATATATGCCACTTAATCTGTATGTATGTTATGATTTGTTAGATGGTAGGGGTCCTCATTTGTTTCACACACGAGATTCAATAGGTAAGATTATTCCAGCTGTGTAAAAGTTTATTTTAATAATTAAATCCAATAAACACTTATAAATGTTCTTAGAAAACTAAGAACACAGAAAGGAATATTTAAAAAAATCTGCTTCACATGATCGGTACAATTCCCTGGCATCTGGATCCTGACCTTCTTGGGGTCATCTGATCTTGTTCTCCTGTTTATTGGTGTCTCGTCGTTATTATCTCACGTGGTCGATTGTACAGTAGTATCTCCAGTTCTTCAAGCCATTCTCACTAAACTGATCCCTGTTGATGCAGTTTTCCAATAGTAGGGTAGAGACTTTGTTAATGGATTTTGCTTCCTTCCTCTATGCTTTACATAATTCTGTCATGGACCACGTATCAGAATTCCCGTGCTTTAATTTTCTTCAACCTGTTCACACTACATCTCTGAGGAATCAGGGAATGGGAGTTCTTGTGGCAGACTTCTGTCCAAGTGGGGGCTGGGTTGGGTGGTTGAGGACAAAATGTAAATCCCTACTGGTGAGAAAAATGAAACAAAATGAAACAAAACAAAACAAAACAAAACAAAACACTTCCTGTTTGGAAGTGAGGATGAACACGTATCTCTATTTTGTCCATGTATGGCTAAGCTATGTCCGTGTATGCCTAAGCAATAATCCTTTTTTTTTTAAATTTTAATTAGTTTACAAAATTAAGTCAGTTACTCTGACACTCTGATTTCTAGTTATTACTTTTTTATCACTATCAGGGACTTACCCTCTAGGCAAGGGGTATCCAGGATTTGTCGGGCCCAAAGTTTATATCATCTGGAGGCACTCTCTAAAAATGTGTATCACGAAATTACAAATGCAAAATTAGGTATGCAGGTGAAGTTTTCTTCAGAATGACCACATTTTCATTCTTCTGCATGTTGCCGTCCAGTTCTCACAGCACCATTTGCTAAAGACACTGTCTTTTTTCCATTGGATACTCTTTCCTGCTTTGTCGAAGATTAGTTGGCTATATATTTTGCGTCAATTTCTGGGTTCTCTATTCTATTCCATTGATATGTGTGTCTGTTTTTGTGCCAATACCATGCTGTCTGTATTACAGCTTCGTAATACAGGTTAAAGACTGAGATTGTGATGACTCCAGCTTTGGTTTTCTTTTTCAACATTATTTTGGCTATTTGGGATCTTTTGTGGTTCCATACAAATTTTAGGAGTTCTAGCTCTGTGAGGAATGTTGGTGCTATTTTGATTGGGATTGAATTGAATGTGTAGATTGCTTTGGGTAGTATTGACATTTTAACAATATTTATTCTTCCAATCCATGAGCATGGAATGTTTTTCCATTTCTTTGTGTCTTCTTCAATTTCTGCCATAAGGTGTCTATAGTTTTCAGTGTACAGATTTTTTTATTTGGTTAGGTTTATTCCTAGGAATTTTATGGTTTTTGATGCAACTGTAAATGGGATCAATTCCCTGATAGCTCCTTCTGTTGCTACATTATTGGTGCACAGAAATGAAACCAATTTCTGTACATTGATTTTATATCCTGCAACTTTACTGAATTCCTGTATCAGCTCTCGTAGCTTTTTATGGAGTCTTTTGGGTTTTCTATGTAGAGTATCGTGTCATCTGTGAAGAGTGAAAGTTTGACTTCTTCTTTGCCAGTTTGGATGCCTTTTATTTCATTTTGTTGTCTGATTGATGAGGCTAAGACTTCCCACACTGTTAAACAACAGTGGTGAGAGTGGACATCCCTGTCATGTTCCTGATCTCAGGGGGAAAGCTCTCAGTTTTTCCCCATTGAGGATGATATTTGCTGTGGGTCGTTCATATATGGCTTTTATGATGTTAAGGTATGTTCCAACATTTTCCTTTGTTGATTCAAGTAAGGGCCCAGTAAATGAAGAGTACTAGACCTTATGCTTCCATAGTTTATTGTTAAGTTACCTCTCCCACAGGTTTTTATTCTGGCTCTGTTTTAGAAAATTCCATACTTGAATGCTGTGGTGCACATCTCTGTGGTCTGTACCCAAATCTGTTTTTATCTTCTAAAATTCTAATTGTAGTTGTTCTTATTTTAAAAAACATCCCAAATCACCTCTCCTATGTTTAATCAGTGCTTACTTTCCTTACTTTCCCCTTTCTGAGGTCTACTGGTCTGCTATTTCTTTCAAAGCAATGTCCTTCTGTTACCTGCAGCCCATTTTTCTCATATCTATAGGACTTTGCATGTGCTGGTAGCTTTATCTAATCTCTCCTCCTTGTCAGATAAAGGAATTCTTACCAATTCTTCAAGGTATAGTTTACAATCCACTTGTCTCTTGGAGTGCCAGTTACACTTTCCTGCGTGCCTCCACTGCAGCATTCACCACATTGTGTTTTGACTGTGTTTACTTATCTTTCTCACAAACTGGATTCCTCAAGATCCTCAAGAACAGGGATTTTTGCCTTTTTATTTGTATCCTTTCCTAATTCCTCACACAGAGGCACAATAATATAGCCATATTACACAGTCAAGCATGTGTGCTGACTGCCTATATCATACATTATAAATATTATTATTATTATTATTGGTGAAAAGCTAGCATGACCAAATATGACCCGCAATCATGTGAGTTTTTGTTCTATTGTCCTCTGTGAGAAACATATGTACATATGTATGTGTGTGTGCGCACATGTTTTATTATATTATTGTGACCTTGTGGGAAACATTAAGTGAAAGGTGGAATACTGAATATCTGTTTTCTAAAAATATGTTGAAATAACATATGACATTCTTGAGTGGAAGAACATTTGGCAATCACCTGCTCCTATCTATCTTCTCATCCCAAATAATGTCTTTCAGTATTTATTCAAGAAAAAAAAATATTGGTTGTCTAAGCAGCTGCAGATCACCTTGAACAGAAACACATTCCAACTGTTTCAGAAAAAAAATACAGCACCATTTATGCTTAAGAAACAAAAGGGAAACCATCCTGAATTAATATATAATGAAGGAAATGGTAATTATTTGATCCAAAGGTTTCCTGAAACTCACAATTCTAATGTCTTTTGGAACTGCTTCATGCTGAGAACAGTACATACAGAAAAGAATGTGAAATGAAGCCATGTTGAGGGCTCTGGGGTTTTACAAAAAGTTACTGTTCCTTTTAAGCATGATCGAACCAAATGCTTTGTTCTCCAGCTTCAGTGGCCAGTTCATGCTCTGTTGTTTTTGAGTCGGCTATATTATTAGAAACATTATGGAGAACCAAATGTATCAGTCATAACTGTATGCAGCTCCCAAAATAGAGAGGGGAAGCATCACTGAATATTTCTAAGCTGAATACTGTCATAAGAGGTAAACGAGGTTTCAATCCTCTAAGCAAATATAATCCTTCTTTAAAGACATATTAGCTTTTCTCACAGAAGCCAAACAGCCTGGTTAATCATTTCACTCAGTCTTTATTTTCAAATATCCTGCAATAGAAGTCAATTAGGTGGATTTCCTTACTTGACAGCAATAGATGACCGAGTAGATGTCCTTGGGCATATTCCACAGGCTCTAAAAATCATATTCTAGCTTAGTGACATAAAATCATTTTGATTTTAATATAAGAGCCAAAAATGATACCTAGTAAGTAGTTCATTAAATAGAACTGGTCCAGAAGCTAATCCTTCATATTACTGGCCTGAGGACTTAGGAAGTGCTTTGGGTCAAAATCCTGCAAGCTATGTTTAACTTTAGAAGAAAATATACTTAACTACTTCTTGCTTAAATAAGTGTTGCTTAATTTGTTTTCCACTGATAATGCCTAAGTAATCCTAAAGCTAAAAAAAAAAAAAAAAGACAGATATAAATTGGATGCTTGTTCTAGGCTAACTGAAAGGATTATAGTAAAATATTTTTCTAGCAAGTACATCCTAAACCAAACCAAATTCAAATTATAACTATTCCTCAAATAACAGCTTCCATCCTATCTTTTCTTGAAACACTTCCTGATGACCCAGTCCTCATTAAACAATCACTTCTGTGTATTACCATATCTATTATTGCTTTTACATCTCAATCCTATGCAGTTTAAATAATTCAACAATTTCCTCATCAGGACTGAGAAGCTTTTTCTGAAATTATTTTTATACTGAATTTTCTCTAGGAGATCCTCTGCTCCCCAGCATTTAGCAAAATGCAGGAAGTATATCTATATTTTACAACTTGATTGAATCTCTATTCTCTTTGTGTGAAAAAAAAAAGCTTAATTCAAGCCATCAACCAAATTTCCTACTGCACAAGAATCAGTAGGTGAATAGGTGACTTTCAGTTCACCAATTTCCAAAGAGCGTTTTAGAAAAGTTGAAGCTTCATTCTAGCAATTTCAAAATTATCAGCATTATGAATTACTGCATCACCTCGACTAAGAATTTCCAGCTTATACTTTGAAATATTCATTTTATTACCACTATGAATGAAATCCTTCTCATAAACATAATTAAATTTTCATGGCCATCTAAAAAATATATTCACTACTGTTAGAAACATAGTTCTAACTATGTTAGAAAATCACAGTTCAAAGTATTTAGAAATCATGCCCTGGCAAATTAAGTTATTTTCTACCTGTGATGGAATCCTCATTTTATTAGGTAGAGTTATCTTTGAGATTCAATAGCTGTGCCTCAGTGATAGAGATCATGGTAAAAATGGACCTAACCATTACAGCCATGACTTATGAGCTTGGGGAAAGCTAACATTGGTGCAAAGTGTAACTTCTTATTCAATACTTAGGAGGTATAAAACACTATCTTAGGTCCTAGAGGAACCCTAGATGTGCATCATGCATGGCATATTCTTAAAACCAGCATATTGAGACTAAGACTAATACAAATGATAAAATTTACAAGGGAAAACTACAAAAACCTAATGATTCTCAGCTTATTGTTAACGACAGTGATCAAGCAGTTTGCACTGTTAACAGCTGTAAATATTTTTTTGTGAAGTCTCCACCAAGAATCCAAAGACACACTCCTAATTCATAACTGGATTATAGTCCTGGGTTATTCTGAAGTACCTATGTGCTCTTAAACAAGTTCCTTAAACTATCTGGACTTCAGTTGAGTAAATATTAAAATTAGGCAGTCTCCTAGTTTTTACTTAATTCTGATACTATCTAATTCTAATCTTCACATAGAACTCAGAACTAACCGTACACCAGGAATACACGTGGCCACAATAAGAATCCACTTTGACATTAATACACTAGTGCCCATAAATAGCAATACTCCAATATGCTGAACCAAGTTTCTGGATAGTCATCACTTTGTTATTATTAGATAGCACTATTGCTTTTCATTTGGGAAAACGGAGTGAATAAAGCAAATGAAGCCAAACAAGTATTCTAATAATGCAAAAGTTGCTCTTCTAAGGTGATTAAAATGTGAATCTAGTATATTCTGCATATTTAGAAAACACATGTAATATAATTGTTTTTTCCTGTTTTCTAAGCATATATCTTTAAAAATTACTTAAGGCTAGTTGAGACTATTTCCATCCCAAGCTAGTTATCAAGTTACAAATATAACTTATGACAAAATAAATCATTTTATTTACAGAACGGCTTTCGTGATTTGTTTTAATTGTGTATTTTCCCTCAATGATTCAACCATTTGTGTACCTAAAATAACTGAATATTATTTAACTGAGAGCATTCTTTTTTCATGTAAGCTACAGCAGAGATTTCTAGTAGACTTCAGGAAAAATTGGCAATTCTTTCATTGTCTAATAAACCTGTCTGAACTTACGTTATTATGTCTCCACAAAAACTTTCTAAATATTTACTTATTCTTTCTGGGCAGCTACTGTCAAGAGAAATATTACTTATGTTGGAAAGATACTAATTTGGCTAAGGAGTGCCATACATCTTGGCTATTGTTCCACTTTTTTCTAGATTTGGTAAATGCATTGTCTCCAGAGGAAAAAATGTTTTTCATTCAGTATTTCCATTTATTGCAAATGAAATTTTAGGAAGGGTCTACAAAATTGTACTAAAAAGCTTATCATTACCTTCTTTCTATAAAATTTTCACTAGTGTGGGGGAAAAGGCCCCAAATTAAAATATTTCTTGCATATGCTGAAGAATTATGCTGATCTTTAAGATATTATGAAATTCAGGATATTTTTATTTTAGCTTCATCATATTTTGTTGTTTTTTTCTGACCTTGTCCACTTCTGTAAGTAGTCTCTTCAATAATTATTTTCAATTTACCCATTGAGAATGGGATCTGTTTCCTGCCAGGAACCTAACTAATACACTCTATCTCTTAAAAGACGAACTAGGTCCAAATGGAATTCTGATTTGCAGGGAGGAAATTTATACTAAATTATATAGCACAGTTATATTAATCAGAAGTCTTTCAGTTCCAAATGTCATAAAACAACTCAAAATGACTTTTAAAACCACAATAAGACAAAAACAAAATAAAAAATGAAATCTATTGGCTCTCTTTGTTATCAAATGGTGTCACTGTGTTTCTTACCCTTTCACCTCTGTTTTCAGTTATTTGGCTTCATTTTCTAGTGAGAACTCTCTCCATTGCTGGAAATAATTCTTCAGCCACTCAGGCTTACATGGTCCATACAGCACACCATCTGAAAAGGAAACAGACACTGTATCTCCCATCTTTTATATCAATCTGCTCAAAAGATACCTTATTCAACATACTTGAGCCACATGCATACTCCTGCACCAAAACCTTGGTCCAGGAATATGGGGTGCTCTAATTGACTGGTGTAGGTCAAGTGTTTTAGTACTTGTTCAGGAAGGGCAGTCCCAATAGAAAAGAGGTGGAGAAGACAAAAAAAAGTAGCAGATACCTAAAATAATTTTGCAAGTATAAATGTATTGTTATCAATATTCATTCATTCCTCTGTTCATGGGCCATATGAAACAACAGCTGTGTATAAGCAATAAAAAAAAGAAAAGGGTCCTCTGGGATTATATGGGGTAAATACTTGTTATAGTTGAAGACATAAATAACAGAGTGTGAGCTTAATATTGGAATTTTCAAGAACTTATGCTTCAAGGCTAAGACGGGAATTATGAAATAGTTTTGTAGGGTGGCTCTGATTTCTCTCTTTTAATTTATTCCCTGTACCTCCTGCTTGAAATGGAGATAATTATACACAAACTTGTGAAACATTGCCACAGTATAAATTAAAATACAAACAAACAAACAAACAGACAGACAAACGTGTTGCAGCAGTGTTGCTGGTCTTGGCACCAGGGAATGAATAACATGAAATCACTGGTCGATTTCAAATGAAAGTAAAATATTCAAGCCTGCCTCTGGCTATTTATACAAAGACACAGAATAGAGTTGACATAGCGAGAACGATACTTGCTTTTGCCAATCTGTAATGCCTGTACAATTCACTTATTAGAGTTCATTTTCCATCACTGAATAAAGAACAATTTATGTTTAAGTTGCTAAGATCAGAAACTGTAGAAAGGCAATTATATTTCTGATTTGTCAATAATATGCCAGCAAAGTTAAAGCTGTTTCCATAGCTTAGTCTGTTAAGGTATCTATATAAAATATCTCCATATTGCAGTGTATTTATAATGTAAAAAAATAATGTAATATATATACGTCATATATGTAGTACAGAGTAGGAGAATACACTACACTCTTTATTTGTACATACCATATGTATTTTCACTGGAGAGTTTACAATTCAGTGAAAAATCATAAGGGTTTGCTTGAACATTTTTTTTCCGTTTTTACTTTTGTTTGCATTTATTTTATACAGAATTTACTCTCAGGCTGTAAGTTTTTGTTTCTCCAATTTCTTCGGGGATATCTTTTTCTTCTGTGCAACCTCCTCTTCTAATTTAGGAATCATTTGCTCTTTTTCAGTAAGGATCATCTCAGCGTGGCAGGGAGAGCTCATGTATGGGTTTATCTGACTATGAGCCCTATAAATTCTATGCCACATTTTGGGGGCTTTGTTCACTTGGATGTACTCAGTGACCAG
The DNA here is from genome assembly GCF_023721935.1 of Panthera uncia. Taxonomy (NCBI): domain Eukaryota; kingdom Metazoa; phylum Chordata; class Mammalia; order Carnivora; family Felidae; genus Panthera; species Panthera uncia. The sequence continues at coordinate 137,585,080 of NC_064816.1, read as the reverse complement.
AGAATCTACATCTAAACCCTTAAGTATATCATTACTCTCTGCATTTTTAATCATGTGCAATAAATATTCAGCACTCTTTTGGCCACCGACCCTGTGTCCAGCTCGACTGTTCAGCCTAGGCACACCTATCAATTCCACCATTGTAGTGACAGAATGGTACACATTGCTTCTGCAAAGTGACACCCTTCGGATACTTAGCGGCTTTTTGGATATGCATATACCCTTGATGGCCTGGGAAGTTTCAAGTGTGTTCTTAAAGTGAACACAAAGATGTGAACCTCTTGATTTGTATGATTTTGTAGGATTTTCTGGGTCAGGTGAATAGCAAACCATTTTCAGAGATCACCTCTGGTCACTTACAGGAAGAGCTGCTTGAACATTTTATTACTGACAATATAGAGAGAGAACCTGTTGAACTTAAGTCATATTTCCAATCTGAATAAAGAAGGATTTATTTTATCTGTTTATAAAGTACTGGAAATTATTTTGGATATTTACCTAAATGTTGTACAAAGTGGATCTTTTTGTGGTCACCCCCTGTTATATATCAGGCCTATTCACAACACACAGTATGAAATAAGGAACTGATTTTACCAGAGGGAATGCTAAATGCAGGTATTCAATAAGAAGAGAAGGTACATTTCTCCCAATCCTCTCATTAGTCACATTGAAAAGCATACAAGATCAAGGAACTTTTGGATATGCAATTACTTCACTGCATTTCACTTTTCATAGTAGAAAGGGGTATCCTATGACCTTTACCTTCTTAGAAGACAACTTTTTCATTTGGGAGTGATAAGATTACTGGGGCTCCAAGCAGTCTCAATGTAATTCCAGATGTTTAGAGTTGTTGCCTGGGAAAGACATCTACCCATTACCTGGAGTTCTTTGGGACCCATGGGAAGTTGGGTTCAGGAACAGCACCTCCAACCAGGAGAAGGAAGACACTAGACCTTGGAGAGAAGCAGAGTTTGGGTATATCTGCTTCTTTGAGAAGTGGGTCCCAGGTTGCAGCTGGCCCATTGTTCAGGTAACATTATACTCCTGGGGTCATCCCCAGATAGTACTGCTTGTCAAACTACTTAAAAATGTAAAACATTTATGATATTTTGATAAAGTTTGGAAGTAAAACTTATTCTAACTGATTAGCATGATCTTTTCAGAACTCAATGAAATTTGATATTAAATTTGTATATAAAATATTCAAGAAAGATAGTAGTTGTGATATCATTGTTTTTAATTTTCTCAAATGCTCTATCAAATCTGATTGGATGGGAAGACCAAAAGTCTTCTAAGCCTGAAGTAAAGGCATTGTTGGTGAAGCTGTATGATCCCAAGGAATAGAGTCTTATGGAAAGATATGAACAAGATGGAAAACTTTGAAATTTTACATTTCCCTGACTTATTTGCTAGTGGAGGCAACACTTTATATTATCTACCTATAAAATCCTTCTAATAATTGCATTTTTGATGATTGTTGCACAACTTCACAGGAGCATCCTGATTCTGTTAAGAACCAATTCATATCACTTCTTGTTGCTTCTATACCAGTGTTTTGGAAACTGGGTGACTTTTGTCCTCTGGTGGACATTTGGCAATGTCTAGAGACATTTTTGCTATCACACTGGGAAGTCAGGTCTACTATAATCTAATGAATAGAGGCCAGAGATGTTTCTAAACATCTTACAATGGCATAGGACAATCCTGGACAAGATCTGGCCAAAAATGTGAGAAATCCTATTCAACCATAGTAGGAGTTCCTATGTTAGTTTTCCATGCTGTGAAATGATTTACCACTAACAGAAGCTTAAAACAATAAAACAATATCTATTATCTCAGTTTCTATAGATTAAAAGTCTGGATGTGGATTAGCTGGGTTCTTCATTTCCTGCTCAGGGTTTCACAAGACTGGAATCAAGGTGGTGGCTTAACTGCCAAGCTCCAAGCTTCCAAGATCCCTCAGGTTGTTGGCAGAATACTTTCATAATGGCTATAGAATCCATGGCAAAGATGGAGGGAGGGAAGGAGGGAAAGGGGAGGAGAGAGGGAGAAGGGCAGAAAGAGAGAGAGAGAGAGAGGGAGAGCACCTTTTCTTCTTTGAGTCCTAGCTTTAAGGAAGCCCTGTGCCCTCTTATAAAGGACTCACTAAGTTAAGACAATATAACTTGAAGTCAAGAAATGATTAGGGACCTTAACTGCACCTGTAAAATCCCTTCTCCTTTACCATAAAACATGACAGAGGTATCCTATCATCTTTGCCATATTCAATTGCTTAGAGATTCAAGTTACAGATTCCACCATCATTCAAGGGGAGGAAATTATACAAGGGCACTGGAGGTCATCTATGGCTGTGGGTACCACAGTTCCTGTCATAACCAGCTTCAAGAGGAGACAGTCATTTTGAACCCAGCCTGTGGTTATTTCAAAAGGAATAGAGGAAATAGGTTTTAACTGACAGATTCCTTGTATTGTTTTCCTGGCTTGTGAAGTGAGAGTCATTATGGCAGACAGGGACAAGTAAAATCTCTGGAACTACCACCAACCCTTGTCAAAATAGTAAGTCAAAATAAAAATATCTGAAAGATGCAGGGATGGTGAATCCATTTACATCACCTGCCTGGCCTATGTAAAGTCCAATGTGTTTGGGAAGTTCAGAGTAGGTTTTCATAAACTTAATGAGATAGTAATGCCAATTGCAGCTGCCATACTGGATATAATATTTTATTGGGGAAAATACTCAGAGCCCTGGCACCTGGTATGTAGTGACCGACCAGCCAAATGCTATTGATTACGTTACCATAAGTAAAGAAAATCAGAAGCAGTTTCCATTATGTAGCAATGACAATAGGACATCTTTATTGTCTTGGTCTTATAATATTATGTAGAGGACTTTTAGTCTTCTTGACATCCCTCATAACAACTTGCTTATCCATTACATTGCTTTATGTTAGTTGGATCCAGTAACTTAGTAAGTAGCAGGAATCCGACATGTTTTACTGTTAGATGTTTCCAAGAGTGTGGTAAATAAACCCTCAAAAATTTAAGACTTACCCTATTGGTGAAGTGTCTAGAGATCCATGGTATAGAGTATTTAGGGATGTTGCCTATTAAAGTAAGGGAAACCTTGCTTCACTTTACATCACCCATCAAAAGAAGGAGGCACAGTGTTCCATGAGACCTCTCAGGTTTCAGAAACAGAAAATTCTACATCTGGTTATCCTTCTCTGCCTATATTTTAAGTAACCCCATGGAGGACAATTATGTTTGAAACCCAGAGCACAAATTTCTGCAGCAGGCCCAGATTGTGGTCAAGATACCTTACCACTTGGATCCAAAAATACTGGAAGATCTAAGGCAAAGAGCTATACTGTAGGAACATCTAGAAAGCCTCAAAGAATTCGAACATAGACTCCCAGAGTTACTACTTTACTAATCTCATGGCCAGTTAACACATAAAAAAGCAGTGGCATGGTTTATGGGTAAACCTTCCTGATATTCTGGCCCACGCCGAAGCCGATGGCTTTCGTATTACCACTCGACGTAGCAGTGATCTTATACTAAAACTTCGAAGGGAAAATTTCCCAGTTGGCACAATTTTGGTGGTAAATACAGTTGGTCATTTAACGTGAAAGAAGAATCTGTTTGAGTACTCAACCCTTCAGTAGCAGAGGCAAATGCTGACTCCTTCTCTTTCACCATTCTCTGGGGGAAAACAAGTGCTTGACAATGGCAGATTTGTTAGGTTTTACGCCTTCTCTCACAGAAACATGGCGCTTTACTGTTACCAGAACACATACATATATTCCGGGTATGGATTTGCTCTCTGTAGTGGTTCTATCAGTACTACTTTTCTTTCACTTATGAATGCTTTAGACACAGCCATGGCATCTCTTATAATAGTGCCTTTGACCAGAAGACACGCTTTTTGAAAAAAGAAAGTAAGAATACCTGCTGTGACTAATGCTTTCTATCTCAGTTTTTTAAAATTATAATACATTATAATAAATGTATTATTTATTACAATAAAGATGATGTTATATCTTGATGGTAATTTGTGACTCATCTGTGACTGAGACACAAATGTTTTGCTACACAAAGGAGAGGGTGATTACTGAAGGGCAAAAGGCATAGATGGTTGCAATCATCTTCCATTTGTCCCTCAGAACCACTTCCCACCTTTTTCCATTTTGCTGTCTTGGGAGACTGACTTGTGTAGGCTATATGAAAGGGCTTCTGTGTTGTCTGGTTTCAGTTCTAATTCAGTCAATAGTGAGCCCCACAAAGAGAGCAGAGGGAAGGAGAATAATTACTGAGTGATATAAGATTGTATAAAATCCTGATTTCTTCTCTTTTGCTCTCCTTAGGTTGGCTCTATCCTTTTGCTGAAGGTCACAGTTTGGCCCTCTCTCAACTTGGTCCTCTCCATATGATTCTGCCTTCATTAATTTGGGCTTTGGAGTATTAACAGTACACTCTATTTTTCTAATTTCTATTAGTCACTCTGTCTCCTCATCCATTTAGATTTAAATGTGTAACTGTCCACCGTTATTAGTCCTGGGGTCCTGAACTGTCCTTCATGGTACACTTTGTGCCTAAAGTGTTTATAGATCATCCCTTGTAAATTATTATTGTGTTATCGTAATTTGAGCCTGATACCTATTTTCTATGGTGGTCCTATCTTTTACGATGGCAGAGAGCAGATTACAGTTGAAAGAGGGAAAGAGACAGTATCTTAGAGCTCATCCTGATATTGCTCTTCTAGAAGGAGCTAGAGGGACGCCTGGGTGGCTCAGTCGGTTGAGCATCCAATTTAGGCTCAGGTCATGATCTCACAGCCTCCTGAGTTCTAGCCCCATGTCAGGCTCTGTGCTGACAGCTCAGTGCCTGGAGCCTGCTTCAGATTCTGCGTTTCCCTCTCTCTCTGCCTCTCCCCTGCTCGTGCTCTATCTGTCTCTGTCTCAAAATAAATAAACATTAAATTTAAAAACAGTATTTTTTAAAAGAAGAAGCTGCAATCCAGGAAGCTATTGAGATATACCTTTTAATTTTGGAGAAAGAGAGTCAAAAACATGTACACTCAATTAACAGTTCTTGTAGATCTGAACAGACAAACCAAATAGAAGAAATTTGGTAGTTTCAAGAGAAAAATATAGAGAAAATCAACATGCAATATTCAAAGCACTACAGAGAGAACGTTAAGGTGATATAATATTAAGTAAAAAGAAAAACAGATATTACCAAAATAGGAAAGATAGATATTTATTGAACCTTAACGGATTATGAACAAGGAGAGGGCAAGAGAAGAAAAGAGAACAGAAGAAACGGGACAGAAAGCAAAGCAAAGCAAAGCACAACAAAAAAAAACTACCAAAAAGACATTCTATTTATATTCTGTTATATTCAAGTTTCCTAACAAAGATATTCTTTTGAAAGGTTTATGATGTCCTTCTTGAACTGCGGGGATATACACGTAAGGCACATTTTAAGTTTCATTTCACTGATCTACTAATGGAGATACTTCCTTTGAACATTTAGGGACAAAAAGAATCCTTATCACAGACAGAGACTTTAATGGTCTAAGCAATTCCTCCTCTGGAAGAGGTAGGGACTATAGCTACCATGGGTTAGAATTTAAGGTGTTTCTCACATACACAAACACACACAAATGCTGGAGGCTCAAAGAAGAAAAGGAAATTAGAAAAATTTGAAAATTATTGTTTTCAAACAAGATGTTGTAATTTGAACTGCCACAAGAATAAATTAAAAAGCTCTATAAGATACTGAAAATCTTAAATGAAACTCTGAAAATACGGACAATAGATACAGGCAGATTTCTACCCAATCCCCAAACATGCTTTAGATATGGTAAAACACAGTTAGAAAATTAAATTTTTTAAGACTCTTCCCAGTTGAGTTTGTGTGCACAGATCAGACTATACATTAGGTAACTATATATTCTGGTTTACCTAGGACAGTTCAGATTTATCTTTGTCTTTCCAGAATCCTGCCTAAACATTAAATTTAATGTTTAAATTTTAGCAATTGTTCCCTGCAGTTCATTCTTTCTCAAAAGTGGCTCAATTTGTGAGATAAGTTACATGGGCATTCTAACTACTTAAAACTTGCATAGAATGACTGAAATTCAGGCAAGACCAAATTTTTGTACTTATGCTTCTTTCTGTGAATATCACAGAGCTACTGTTAAGATTCTTGGGAATGCCAAAGATTTGGTACAGAACTATAAAACTGTTTGGGACGATGGCACTAGAAACTAGAGATTTTATAGTTTCCTGAAATGTCACAAGTGTGGGGACCATGCTTGAGCTCTGAATGGAACATGACTTTTAGGTTTTTGCTTCCTCCATTTCATGAGAAAAGAAAAAAAAAAAAAAAACAAACAAACCTTATAGTTTCCACTCTTATGAGGGCTTCCAATAACATCAGTTCTCTCCCTCCTGTCTGTCCATCCATGTGTGCTGCACATATCAATCTGTCATCTATTTTCTCTATATCCTCCTCAGCAGCCTTTATTTTGGTGTTCATATATGAAGAGCTTTTTGTTTGTACAGGTGTGGCTCTACTTATGGAAAGTCCATGTGAAGTGACTTTGACTATTCTGGTCACAGCAGAGTAGAGCAGTGCGATTGGTAGCACCGGCTTAGCCCCTGGGAGAGCAGCAGGATTGCAATGATGGCAAATTTAAAACAGAAAAATACCATTTTTGAAATGTGGACACATTGTAGTTGAACATAACCGTGACTTCAGAAAGATGTATTTTTTGTTTGTTTGTTTTAAATTCACAGTAATTGAACTTCTTATATGTTGACTTTCCTCTCCACGGGCTAAGCTAGCATGGCCATTTTAAAAGATTTGCTCCTCTGTGACCTGAAGAGCAATAGACATTGTGAACAATGGGCTCAGAGGCAAAGCATACTGTGTATGGAAAAATGACTAAAACATCCTGAAAGGGTTTCCAGTGCAGGGCCTTTGGAGGATTGTTGTAGCCTTGGACATGCTTCCCTGCAAAAGACTCGGATTTGAACATCGAGAAACAAAGAAAAACTGAAACAAATCCTGTTATTAAGAGATTAATTCAAACTATCATCTGAGGGTTTCTTGTGCTTTCTTTCATTTTTGTTTTTGTTTTATTTTTACTTTACTTTTCCCTCCCACTCTCATATTAACATTGAAGAATTAAACCAGTTCATCATATATATTAATTTTGGAGAGAGCCTTGGGCCAATGGTGAAGAAACACTTGCCATTGAGGAATATTTTGAGCTCCTTATTTGATTTACAGTTTTCCCTTCCACATTTGCCTATCCCCCAATTCCTTTCTATCTTTCAGCTAATTATTTCCTAATTGCCAAATCCAGTGGATCATTCTAGTATTCATTATTTTCCCTCTCTGTGGCATCGAATGGAAAGTACCCTCCTTCCCTTGATTTCCATCCCATTAGTTGGCCAATGTCTGGCCAATGACTTTTTGTCTGGCTCCTTGTCTCCATGATAGGATTATCTCCCCCTCCCTGCCCATTAAGCAAATCTTCCCCATGCTATCATTCTTTTCTCTTCTCAGCTGTACTGGATTGGGACGATGACATCTAGAAACTTGAATCTTTACTGAATTAAGTTTATTTTTTAATATGTAAAACAAAAGGTATAGGCTGAAAAACCTCATTTCCTGTCTTATCAGTTTCATCCACCATAGATAATCAATTTGACTAGTTTTTGGTCCATTATTTTTACAAAAATAAGAAAAGGCATATATATTATTTACTTTTATTTAAGCAAATGATGGCATACTGTATATATTCTTTTATATTATGACTTCCTCATTCCATTAAAAATATACTCTGTTACTCTTTTTTTTAATGTTTCATTTATTTTTGAGAGAGAGAGTGTAGGCAGGGGAAGGGCAGAAAGAAGAGACAGAGGATCCAAAGCAGGCTCCGTGCTGGTGGCAGCAAGCCCTATGTGGGGCTCAAATTCACGAACTGTGAGATCATGACCTGAGCTCAAGTTGGACACTTAATCGACTGAGCCACAAAACATAAGAGACTCTTAAATACAGAATACAAACTGAGGGTTGCTGGAGGAGTTGTGGGGGGGCGGGGAGGTATGGGCTAAATGGGCAAGGAGCATTAAGGAGGACACTTGTTGGGATGAGCACTGGGTGTTATATATAGGGGTGAATCACTGTGATTCTACTCCTGAAATCAATATTGCACTATATGCTAACTAACTTGGATGTAAATTTATGTTTTTTGATTTTTTTTAACATTTATTTATTTTTGAGAGACAGAGCACAAATTGGAGAGGGGCAGAGAGCAAGGGAGACACAGAAGCCAAAGCAGGCTGCGGGCTATCAGCACAGAGTCCCACGTGGGACTCGAACCCACAGATCGAGAAATCATGACCTGGGGCGAAGTTGGAAACTTACCCGACTGAGCCACTCAGGTACCCCATATGTAAATTTAAAATTTACAATGACTCCATAGCAGTTCAGTAAATATACATATATTATAATCTTTGTAGCTCCATAAAATTCTGTTTTGTTGTCTCAATCCTCAGTCTTATCTGACCTAAATTTAAAGGAGACACAAACCCCTTCAAATATGAAATGAAGACTATCTTCTTCCTAATTAAGATATTAGTTGAGAATTCAAGACTTTGATTTTTCTCTTCCCCATGTAAATTTTCCAGTGCTGTCAGAAGTTACCACAAAATGCTGTCATCTTTGTAATCACCATTTTTCACCAAAGCAACTAAGTATAAAAAGCTCCTTGATCACCCAATATCTTGTTCTCTATCTATACTTCATTTTGTACCATCACTGGTGATAATTTAGGTAATCATGATATCCCACATGTCACGATTCTAGTATTCTATCCTCCAAATAAGGAGGATAATTTATGTTTGTGTTTTCTTTTGCTAGACATATTATTAATCCAAGTATAATTTGTGTTAATTTACAGATTAAGCCAAAAATTTTGTCACCCCCTTTTATAGCACAAGGGGGAAAACATTGGTATCTCCCTTCGATGCCTACATTTTAATGTGTCTTTACATTGAAAGAATACAGGATTTGTGTGTGTGTGCGTGTGTGTGTGTGTGTGTGTGTATGTGTGTGTGTGTGTGTATGTGTGTGTGTGTGTGTGTGTTTAGGCTTGTCCTTTCTCATGTCTTTGCTTCTATTCCCCACTTAACCATTAAAACCCAAGACTCCTGGGTATTCTACTTTGAGGTAAAATGGGTTGCCACTGGCCAATTAACTAGCTAAAACAACAGGAAAAAAGCCAACCAAGTTTAAAATGTCCCACAGTTTAGACAGCACTCATGGGCTATGGAATCAATGAGGAATAGAATAAATGAAATTTCAAAAAGAGAAGACTTTCTAAAGTGAAATGGTAATGTTGACAATTGCTATCCATCTCTTTCCTTCCTGAGGACAAGTGTTAGTCCTTGGTATGGGCTGATAGTCTGGCTTGGACTCAAAAGCCTATGCTGTGGTAAAGAGAAAATCCCAAAACTTTTTTTGTGAAAGAGAGGAAGTAAAGTGAAAAGCATTGGATATCAAGAATGTTCAATTATACAGCTGGTTTGCCCGAAGAATATTTTTTTGCTGGGTCTAAGATTGTATAGAAGGGCACTGATTTTCACCAAAATTTCGTTTTACTTACAAATGTCTAGTGTCCAAAAAACAACAACAATAAAAAACAACAAAAATAATAAAGACTAAATTTGCAAAGAGGCAAAAAAATATAACTGATAACCAAGATTAAAAACAAAAGGGGGGTGCCCAGGTGTTCAGTCAATTAAGCGTCCAACTCTTGATCTCAGCTCAGGTCTTGATCTCAGGGTCATGAGTTCAAGCCCCGCATTGGGTCACACTGGGTGTGAAGTCTACTTAAAAACCAAAAAAAAAAACCAAAAACAAACAAACAAACAAACAAAAAAAACAGGAGACACACAAATAATCCAGATCTAGTAGTTTGCATACAAGGATTTTAGAATAAGTATAATGAATATGGTAAATAAAACATGAAAAGATGGCTCAAATAAACGAAAAGATGAAGATACTTGATAGAGAATGGGAATATACAAAAAATTGTATAGATATTCTATAACTTTTATATTAAATTGAGAATGCAAGGAATAGATTTAACAGAAAACTAGACATAGATGAGATGAGATGGATAATGAATGATGTAATAAATAGCAACTTATCCAGACTCGCTTTTCTTCAAATGAGTTTTCCCCATTCAATCAGAAGGATCATTCTAAAATGCAAATTTTATTACTTCCCTCAAAAGAAAGTCAATAGTTTCCAAGTGCATATCTTAGGATATTCACTTAGTGTACATAGTCTTTACTATGGTTAATATAATCTTACAAGACCAATCCTTTTGTATCTTTCTGGAACATACTATTCACTCAGAATATATTACTTAAATAAAATAAAAATTTGTTAGTGAAAGAGTGAGGATTCTCACATGCCATATTCACAAACCCTTTTGTGACCATTCCAGACTTTGACAACAGAATGTTGATAATTCTTCACACAATTACAGGTGGTATTTATCTTTCTTGGGAACAAAAGTTAAGCGTCAAAACCACATTGAAGTAATTAAAAATTTTCTAAGCTTTAAACAGAGTTCTCTATCAGTTTTTGTTTTGACAAAGTAAGAATTACTGGTTTTACTAGTTGAATTCCTCACATCTACCAAAGACTAAGACCAGATTAAATACATTAATTATGGGAGAGATAAATATAAGTCATTTAAAAATGCAGTTTATTAAAATGTAAAAGAAAAACTTCAAAAGGATGTATTCTTCTGATATAAAGCTGAACCCTATTTTTCTTTCAAATTAAAAAAAAATTAATGACTTTTACTTTCCAAACAAATTGTATTATATAAAAATATAAGGGATGCCTGAGTAGCTTAGTCAGTTGAGTGTCTGACTCTTGAGTTCAGACAAGGTCATGATCCCAGGGTCGTGGGATCGAGCTCTGCATCAGGCTCCATGCTGAGTGTGGAGCTTGCTTAAGATTCTCTCTCTCTCTCTCTCTCTCTCTCTCCCTCTGCCACATACCCCACTCTCTCTCTAAAAAAATAATAAATACAATAAAATAAAAATAAGAATTCTTCAACTGAAGTGAAAATGATTTTAAAGAGCTCTTGTCACAAAAACTCACATTTGAAATAACATTAGAAATGACACAGCACTCATGTGATATAAGATAAATAGAAATATAGTAAAAATTTCCCATATCAGAACAATGAAACTGAATTTCTTTGGAAAAATTTTTTAAAGTTTATTTATTTATTTTGAGAGTGGGGAGGACCAGAGACAGAAGAAAAAAGAATCCCAAACAGGCTTCACTCTGTCAGCGCAGAGGCCGACTTGGGGGCTTGTGGGAGGCCGGACCCCGGTGCCAGGCTGAGACCGGGTCGAGCAACAGCTCCCTGTTGACTCAGCCAACCCGGTGGTTCCCCCTCCCATTCCCCCACTTGCAAAGGCATACGAAAGCCTTGTCAAGGCTGAGAAAGGTAATTCCTGAAGCCTGTGGTCTGTGGGTGTTGGCAGTAATGTTACCCCCCCCTTTTTCTACCCCGGGGTCAAATAGAAACAAACATGGGAACTGTGTTTTGCTAGCAATCTATCAACAAGGTCTTGCTGTGACCGGTTTAGAAAGTTCACAAGGTACACAGAACTAAATGTTTTGGCTGGCAGTGATCATGTGAAACCTGTTTATTCTTAGAATGACCTGATCCATAAGAGTCTTATATTATAAAAGATTGTGTACAGCAACAATAAAGCCGTCACTTGGGCCATCAGCCCAGGGGACCCTCCTGTTCACAAACTGGCTTCTCTTCTCTCTTTTTCTTCTTACATTCCCCTACCCTCAAGACCCTGATCTCGGTGTTTGTTGCACCGGTCGCAACAGGGGCTCCATCTCACAAACTGTGAGATTGTGACCTTAGCCAAACTAGTCAGATTCTTAACTGACCGACCCACCCAGGTGCCCCTTAAAATAGACTTTTATCATTAACTTTATAAAAAACAGACAAAATGATTAAACTTTGAATATTAAGGGTATTAAGGACTACAGATTTTTATAATGCTAATTATGGAAAATTACACACTTCCCCAAAAAAGAAATCCAGAGATACAGTAGTATTTTCTTCTGGCAGAGTTTTATTTTACCTAAGTTATATTTTGTCCTTCGGCCTGATTACATAGGTTGACTATATTATAGTGCTAATCAAACTAAGGTAATAGTATAGTTTATTTCCTATTTCATTGGTTACATAAAATCGAACTTAACGAGCTTGCCTGTATGTTCCATTAGCCATGAGAAAAAAGTGGTTGTAGCAAAGCAAAGCAGACTTTATGAAAATATCTCAAAATATGTGTATGCTGGATTACTGGTGATATCACCACAGTTCAATGATCTTATATGCAGGTGCATCTTGAGTACAGAATAATATTCTTTCATACCAATTCATTTCCTATGCTAAGTCTAAAGACAGCTTTAAGCTGGAGAAAAAAGCTTTAAAACTTGATGTGCAAAATGTACATTCATGTAAGTGTTACTCGGGCAAGGCAGCAGTAAGACATATCTGCTTCTTAAAATGGTGTTATATGATATGTGATTTCTATGGTTGTTGGAGTCTTTGGTAGTTTTATTATGTTTTACAAGGCCTTGGTTAAAAGGCATTATAAAAGCCCAAGATGCAATTTTATTTTATTTTATTTTATTTATTTTATTTTTATTTATTTTTTTAGTGTTTTTATTTTGAGAGAGAGAGAGACACAGAGAGAGAGAGAGACAGAGTGTGAGTGGGGGAGGGGAAGAAAGAGAGAGGGAGACACAGAATCCGAAGCAGGCTCCAGGCTCTGAGCTGTCGGCACAGAGCCCTACGTGGGGCTCAAACTCATGAACTGTGAGATCATGACCTGAGCCGAAGTCAGACGCCACCCAGCTGCCCCAACATGCAATTTTAAAAGCATAATAAATATGCACTGTAATATAGAACCTGAGTCATTAAACAGAATACTAGCAATTTTACAATAATTTGTCAATATTATTGCTTTACATGGAATGCATGCACTTCTGAGAATGTTTATAGAAAGTACATATGCAGTGCCTCTCAAACACTCATTACACTTATTTTATAATATCCCTGCAGGTTAAGTGCTATCAATTCTATTATTTACTTATTTGTTTAATTTAAAAAAATGTTAAGTGCATTTATTTATTTTGAGAGAAAGCGAGTGGGAGAGGAGCAGAGAGAGAGAGAGAGAGAGAGTGAGAGAGACAGGAAGGGAGGGAGAGGGAGAGAGAGAAAATCCTAAGCAGGTTCTGCACTGCCTGCTCAGAGCCTGACATAAGGCTTGAACTCACGAACCGTGAGCTCATGACCTGAGCCTAAACCAAAAGTCGGATGCTCAACTGACTGAGCCACCCAGGCACCCATATTATTCATTTAGAAAAACTTAAGTGTCTTGTTCAGTTCAGATCATGGTTAAACGTTATTATAAAACACCTTGCTCTACTGTATATAGAATGCTAATATACTGGATATGTCCCCACTGTGCAAGGCAATGCACATGTAAACTCACTAAAACATCATCTCTAAAGAGAACATTGTACTTATTACTAACACTGGAATTAATAATTGTTTGTTTATTTATATGTTCATGTCATCCACTCTAATTATACGTAGGTAGAGCAGCCTGTCGTTCAGACATGAGTCTCCATTTGGTGCCTCAGCTTTCACAAAAGAGAATTAACCCTGTCCACTATGACTTTACTATTAAACCGTATGGGATTCTCTGAATTAGTGCCATAAAGTCTCTGCTCTGTGGGTACTTGTCAGAGAAGAAATATTAGGGTTGTTTATTGTAGGGACATTGTTGATGATAACATTCTACACACCACAATGTATTGTTCTTATGAGGATTCACAGGACAAGATTCACTGAGGTCTTAGAAATGGGAATAGTTAGACTCCCCTAACTTTTTTCTCAACTTTGGGCACTGTGAATCATGTAACTGAAGATCTTTCTCCCTTGACTGTGATTGCTAGAACTTCAGAGCAAATTTGTGGCCCAATTCTAACAAGTGTGAAGGACCTTATGGCATGTGCTTCATCCCTGGCTTCATTTTATTTCTGTTACCATTAATACACTTCACTGCTATTTCCACAATTGTTTATATTGTTGTGCTGTTTGTGTTTTAAGCTGTCTAGATACGTCATAAGTATAACCTTCCTCAGATAAACTTCACAGAAAATTTGAGGCAGTTTTCTTAGATTACACTCAATAAAAAAGTCACAGCAAAGGATACATAATTATAGGGAATAAAAGTGAATTAAGCAACTATATAGATATGACTCAAACAAAATTTTTAAAGTTGGGCTACACATTTGGTTCAGTACTTTCTTGTGGGCAAAAGAAAAAAGACATATGATTAATTATAAAATTTTCATTGCCAATGAAGGGAGATATGAAAAAAAATTTGAAAGCTTACTCATTTTTTGAGAGAGAGAGAGAGAGAGAGAGAGGAAGAGACCAGAGTGTGAGTGGGGGAGGGGCAGAGAGAGAAGAGACACAGAATCCGAAGCAAGCTCCAGGCTCTGAGCTAGTCAGCACAGAGCCCGACATGGGGCTTGAACTCATGAACTGCAAACCATGACCTGAGCCAAAGTCAGACACTTAGCCAACTGAGCCACCCAGGTCCCAAAGGAGATATATTTTTAAAGGAGCATACTGGTTCCAGAAATGCCATGTTTTCCTAAAACTTAAGTTTAAAAGAAAGACATTATAATGATATTCAACTCTGAAAAGAGTAATTACTAGCAACGATTTACACTAAATAATCAAATATGGCCTCAAATAATAACATGGTCCTGTAAGGTTCAGTACTCTTCATCTTCAATGTCTTCCCACTCCTTATTCCAAGCTTGACAAGGAATGTATTAAAGATATATGTGCATATGTGAATTTAATATGATTAAGGTGGCATTTAAAATATGTGGGGAAGTGTTGACTAATTAAGAAATATTTTGGAAATTATTTGGAAAAATAATTTGGAAAAATGATCAGCTCCCAAAGAAGTTACATTTCTACTACACTTTACTGTCCACAAAAATATAAAAATATAGAGTAGAATACATTTATGATGTTGAAGCATATAAATTCTTTAAAACAAATCTACAAAAACTGACTTGTTACACAATATCAAAATGATTATATTTATATAAAATCTCATGATAAAGTTCAAAGAAAAATAGAAGAGGGGGAGAAAATATTTGCAACATATATATAAAAAGGCCACTGTTTTAGTCTATTTGGGCTTTTATAATAAAATACCATAGACTGAGTGGATTATAAATAACAGAAATTTATTTCTCTCTGCTCTGAAGACTAAAAGCCCCAAATCAAGGCATCTGCAGATTCGATGTCTGCTGAGAACTTGCTTCCTGGTTCACTAATATAGTCTGTTCTCTGTGTCTTCATGTGGAAGAAATGAGCAAGGGAGCTCTAAGGGGTCTCTTTCATAGGGACACTAATCCTATTTATGAAGGCTTTATCTGGAAGAACTAATCACCTCCCAAAGGCCCCACTTTCTAATACCATCACCTTGGGGGTTAGCTTCCAATGAATTTGGGGGGAACACATTCAGTTTATAAGCAGCCACCAAATCAAAGAAGTCTTCTCTGACACGAAATCAAAGAAGTCTTCTCTGACCCCTTAACTACAGGCATATGCCCACCTGTAGCCCATCCCTTTTTCATTCTTTCCTGGCTAAATATTCTCTGCAGTCTTCATTTGTTTGAAACAGGGAGATTTTTGTTGGCCACGTGGTTTCTGATCATACTCCTGGAGAGATTGCTCAGCAGGCCACTCAAACACTCAAACACCCTTTGGCAGGCTAGAAAAACATGTTCTCATGCAGAGCTCCCACTGGCCAAACAAATGCCAAAAAGTGCCTGTTCCTACAATCATTAAACATACAACTGAGCCTCTGAAATCCATACAGAGCTCTGTAACCATCTTAAATCAAGGCTCGGTGATGCCAAAGAGCTCAGACTTGAAAACTGGACTTACAAACCAATGCTATAAAATGACACTTTCTGTCCTCAACAGAATAGTGGCAGAAAATTTTTTCAGGTTGGGTGTTAGAGGACATTTTTGGTACTTAGTACAAACACACACACACACATGCACACATCCACATACGTACATATACATATATATTTGGAATCTGCAATTGCATAACAACATTTAACATTTGCATTTAAACAACATTTAACAACGCGCATTTAAATTTAACACACCCCAGACAAATAGCTGTTTCCCACTGCTCTACATTAGCTCCACCTCAATATTCCTCAAGTTGGTAAAAATGAAGCACTATCTATCCAGATGCTTACGCTAAAAACCTTACAGTCATTTCTTAATGCTTCTTTTTCTTCACCCCTGCATTTTTTCAGTCAATTATATTAGTTCTTCTGGAATAAGATATCTTAAATCCATGTGCTTCTTCCTTTCTTGACTCTTCTCACTTCAGTGTCGGGGTTACTATCATCTCTCTGTGAGATTATTGCTGAAACTTTGGCCTGGACCTCCCATCACTGCCACTGCCATGGCCTGTCCTTCACAATGATTTTATGTGTTTCTCTCTCTCTCTCTCTCTCTCTCTCTCTCTCTATATATATATATATATACACACACACATATACACACATACGTATATACAAATCTAAATGTGAATATATGAATACGTATATGAACCATATATATGCATATATTATTATATATTAATGTTAGTATATTATATATTAATATTATACCCAATAAGTAATATTATGTATACATATATGCATATATATAGACATATATATGATTAGTTGATGGTCTTTAGTTTTTAGATTTAATTGCAAACATTCTGGATCAGAGACTCCTTTTCAAAAGGTAAGAAATCTGGGGGTGCCTGGATGGCTCAGTCGGTTGAGCATCCAACTCTTCATCTCAGCTTAGGTCATGATCTCACTATTTGTGGGTTCGTGCTGGGTTCTGCACTGCCAATGAGGAGCCCGCTTGGGAGTCTCTCCCTCTCCCTCTCTGCCTCTCCCCCATTCGCACTGTCTCTCTCTCTCTCTCTCAAAATAAATAAATAAATAAAAACTTAAAAAAAATAAAAATAAAAATTGAGAAATGTGTCTACACTGGATCTATCTTCTCATATAGATACAGGACATGTGCTTTTTTAGGCTGCCAGTGTGTCAAGCCTTCCCTACGGTGTCCTAACTCTGAGAACAGGTATCAGATGCCAATTTTCATTCTTTATACTTATGCTGCCATTTCCCTCATAGGAAAATAAAGAGGAAAGAAAAAACATTTCCTGCACAACGAACAAATCTCTATCAGAAAATATAAAATAAAAATACACCTAAAGCATAGGATGATTCTAAAAAAAGTTGAAGGAAACCATATATCTCTTTGTAAATGGAGAATATCCCTATGTATTTAATACTCAAGTTTAAAACATCCAGAGTTGAGATAATAAAATTTAAGGTGACATTATAATACCTGGGCTGTAGGTATTTGGGTATGAAACTACCACTCTAACAATACTTCTTTGTTCATAATAAAGATGTGAGCAATGCTTTATTGTTTAAAAATTCCATTAAACACAGCATCTCATTTGATCCTCACAAAACTGCCATGAAGAGAGTGTGGAGCTAAAGGAAGGGATAGTCAGTGAAGCTGATTTGTGTAAGTGCATACAGTTAATGATAAAGCAGGGAATAAATCTTAGTCTTTGGACTTTAAGACCTGAACTTCTAATCCAGGGCATACACATCCTATAACCTCTCAGTATACAGTGATTTAACATGTCTATCTGATTTGCTTATTATATTCACACTGACAGTGCAGAGTTCTTCATTCAGAGAATATGAGTGTATTTCTGTAGATCATGACCTTTCAACTTAAAGGAGGCAGTCTGGTTTAATGAAAAGAATTCAGTCTTTGGTTTACATTCCAGTTCTGACATCTACCTATCTTGTGTGGGAACTAAAACATGACATAGGTTCATGAATTAAACTTACTTTGCAAGGTTATAGATAGAAGAAAATGAGATAATATATGCAAAATGTCTAGTATAGAGTTTGTCTTAATACACATTAGTGCTATTCCCCTTTCCTCCATATGGCTAGCCACCTTGCCTCCTCACCCAATCCATCTTGGGCAAGACAACATACAAACCAGATCACTGTGTGTCTGCTCAGACCACTGCTCCAACAATGACCAATAATTCTGTAACCATGTCTTATAGCTTTCTCTCTAGAAAAAAAGTTCAACAAATAATAGGTAGGTATAAAGTGACGAATGAGAGATGATCTTTGCCTCTTCTCTATTACCAGGGAAAATCAGAATTTAGCTCTAGATATCTCTCAGCACTGAGGCCTGGCGGCTATTTTCCTAATAGCAACCTCTATCCTAAACAAATTGTAGTGGTGTCTGGAATCCAAAATTTATATCTGACATTATTGATTTTTATTATCTAATCAATTGCTCACTAAAATAAAATTTTAGGTACATAACAAAGTACACACAAAATTTTTAGGAGGCATTCTTTATTTCCTTATTTGTTGAAAATATAATCTGAATTTTAAATTACTTAATTTCAAACTCATGTCCAGAAATTTGGTGACCCATTTATGGAATTTGGTTTTGGAAAACTTGGGCCACAGGCAATTAAAAAGTAGTATAATGATTACTAGAGAGGATAATGGAACTGAGGGAAAAATAGAAAAAGCTGTGGCATACAGTTATAAACATGGAGATTTGTAACACAGTTACATTTTATTAACAAAAAGCTGGGGTGCCTGGGTGGCTCAGTTGGTTAAGCAGCTGACTTTGGCTCAGGTCATGATCTCACAGTTCAAGAGTTTGAGCCCTGTCTCAGGCTCTGTGCTGACAGCTCAGAACCTGGAGCCTGCTTCGGATTCTGTGTCTCCCTCCCTCTCTGCCCCTCCCCTGCTCATGCTGGCGCGCTCTCTCTCTCAAAAAAAAAAAAAATAATAATAATAATAAACATAAAAAAACCCAAAAAGCTATACTTCCTCATCTATAATTTTATCAAAAATTTTTTTAACATTTATTTATTATTGAGAGAGAGAGACAGAGAGACAGAGAGACAGAGCACGAGCAGGGGAAGGGGAGAGAGAGGAGGAGACACAGAATCCAAAGCAGGCTCCAGGCTCTGAGCTGTCAGCACAGAACCGAGGCGGTGCTCGAACTCACAAACCGCGAGATCATTACCTGAGTGGAAGTTGGATGCTCAACTGACTGAGCCACCCAGGCGCCCCCTGATCTATAATTTTAAAAAATGATTAAGAAAGCTAATCACTGACTAGGAGGAATGTATTTCATATCTTTATACATTGGAATGGAATTTGATAAGTAAATTCATTTGGGAACTCTACAAACTGAGATAAAAGCATCTAATTTGGAAAACCACAGTAAACAATTAAAACCGCATTTTTCTCTTTCAAAGAACTAACTTGAGATGTCACTATGTGTTTGCCATTTCTTTTCAAACTAGGTGTGTCAATTTACTCCCATTTTTCTTCTTGAATCTAAAAATGCAAATAAGCAAGGTACATTAAAAAAAATTTATTTGAGAAGGGAAAAAGAACATCTCTCAGAGAAGATTTTGATTGAAACAAGCCTTTGCTTATTCACCAAGGTATATTCTCAGGGAGTTTTTTTTTTTTTTTTTTTCTTAAACCCATTTGGAAACGCTACCTTGAAGAGTGATATTTCAGAAGAAGCATTTTCTGAGTTGACAAGCCGCCACTATCCCTCCTCACTAAACACTCTACTTTTCATTTCTTGCTATGACAATGGTGTTAAAATCTCCAAGGTGGTGTTTAGGCTGCTCTCAAACTATTCCATCAATTTGGGAACCTTAAATGCTTTTCTAAGGAAACAAAGTTGATAAGGCTTTTGAGCTTAAAAAGAACAGTGTATATGAGTTTCCACTGAATAATGCATAGATAGGTTTATGTGGCATGCTAGGTTTATCTAATTTTATCGCTGTAATGAGAAATTCAGAAATTTTACATAAAGTAAAACCTAGCATTTAAATTTCCAGATTTCATTTTATGAAATATAATAATAAGCACCGAGACACTGTCAAAGGCCAGAGTATGGCAACCAGTGGCTAGGAGGTCTGCTATCTTTCTTAGATTCAAGGTGTCCTAATAACTCACGCACAATGTGCATTAGTGATCATGCTGAAGTCATTGTCTTCCCCAGGACACTGTCAAACATGCACAACTTGCCTGCAACTGTACCCCCAACCCCACCCAACATACAAAGCGCTGCCACCTTCCTAGGTCATTGGCCCAGACTTAACCCCTTCCTGCACCAATTACAGAACTGTTCATCTCATGAAGGCTAGTTAGTTGCACAGTTTATACACCTCAGGAGACCTAGGAGGACAAGTCCTCCAATTGGGCCAGGAACTTGAAGCACCATTCTCTGAGACAAAGGTCTGTACACCTTACCTAAGTTGTGCTAACCAAGATTTTTGTATGTTCTGTGTTTGCTTAGATTTCGTTTTGAGCATTTACTATCTTTCATTTATAAATTTAAAAAATCAGGCAAATATAAAAATTGAGCAATTGAGTTCACTGCACAATAATTGCCAATAATCAGGGCCTTTTAAATTTTTAATTTTCCTTCCTTTTGACACATAGTTACAATAGTTTCCCTTAGAAAACCTTTTGTGTGTGTGGAAATTTTCAGATATACAGCAAAAGTAACCATGTGTTTTAAGGCACAGTTACCCTTCCAGTAATTTTCATTTTAATGGCTAAATACTGGAAGGCAAGGTGGGTCTTTAACATGAACGAAGATACCAGTACCTTTCCCATTAACCCACAGAAAGAATAGCTGCGGTTTCTTTCCTTTTCTATTCTCTTCATGTGTTCTACACTTTTAACAAATTTTTAAGAATATAATATAGGATTATTATTCATAGGTACAATGTTGTATGGTAGATCTCTATAACTTATCCATCTTGCATAAATTTTATATCTGTTGATTAGCGAGTTCCCACTCCCCACTCCCTCCAGCCCTTGGCAACCACTGTTCTATTTTTGGCTTCTATGAGTTTGACTATTTTAGATACCTCATATAGGTGGACTCATGCAAC
Source organism: Panthera uncia (assembly GCF_023721935.1). Taxonomy (NCBI): domain Eukaryota; kingdom Metazoa; phylum Chordata; class Mammalia; order Carnivora; family Felidae; genus Panthera; species Panthera uncia. The sequence goes on along the minus strand of NC_064816.1, from coordinate 137,563,838 downwards.
ACCTGTCCTTCTGTGAGTTATTTCATTTAGCATAATGTCCTCAAAGTTCATATATGTTGTTATATGTCAAAGGATTTCCTGCCTTTTTAAAGGCTGAATAATATTCCAGTGCATATAATATATATACCACTTTTTAAAATCCATTCATCTACTGATTAATTTTTAGGTTGTTTTTACATCTTGGTTGTTTCACATCTTGAGTAGTGCTGCAATGAATGTGGGAATTTTAATATGTCTTCAAGATATAATTTCAATTCTTTTGGATAATTATCCAAAAGTGAGATTGCTGGATCAAAAGGTAGTAATATTTTCAATTTTTTGAAGAACTTCCATACTGTTTTCCATAGTGGCAGCACCATTTTGCATTCCCACCAACAGTGTACAAGGGTGCCAATTTCTCCACATCGTTGCCAACATTTACTGTTCTTTTTTTTTTTTTTTCATGGCCATTCTAAGAGATGCAAGAAGATATTTCATTGTGGTTCTATTTGCATTTCACTGATGATTAGTGACTTTGAAATTCTTTTATATACCTGTAGGGCCTTTGCATGTCTTCTTTTGAGAAATATCTATCCAAGTCCTTAATTCAACTTTACCTTACCCTCAAGGATTTAGCAAAAACAAACAAACAAACAAACAAACAAACAAAAAGCAATTAGCAGAAGGAAGGAAATAATAAATTATAATAGAAATAAATTAAATAGAAAAAAGAAAAACAATAGGAAAAGCTCAATGAAAGTAACAGTTGTGTTTTTTGAAAAGATAAACAAAATTGATAAATCTTTAGCTAGAATAATTAAGAAAAAATAGGACTCAAATAAACTGAATGAAAAATGAAAGAGACATTACACTGATGCCACAAGAATAAAAGCATCATAAGAGACTACTATGGCATAATATATACACCACAAACTGGATAACCAGTAAGAAATGGATAAATTTCTAGAAACATACAACCTACTAAGACTGAATCATGAAGAAACAGAAAAACTGAACAGACCAGACCAATAACAAATGAGAAGGTTGAATCAGTAACCAAAAACCTCCCAACACACAAAATCCCAAGACCAAACAACTTCACTAGTGAATTCTACCAAACGTTTGAAAAATAATTAAAACTAATCCTTAAACTCTTCCAAAAATGTGAAGAAGAGGGAACACTTCCAAACTCATTTTATGACAAAATCAGACAAATACACTAAAAAACCCAGAAAATTACAGACCAATGTCTCTGATGAACACAGTTGTAAAAATTCTCAACAAAATACTAGCAAACTAAATTCAACAATACATTAAATAAATCAAACACCATGACCAAGTAGGATTTATTCCTGGGATGCAGAGATAATTAGACATATGAAAATCAAGTATGTGATACACCATATTAAACAAGGGTTCAAAATTGCAAGATCATTTCAATAGATGCAGAAAAAGTGTTTGATAAAATTCAAGACCCTTTCATGACATAAACTCTCGGTTTCAATTTCTAGAGGAAGTTATGTACATAGTGGCAAGGTCTGTAGGAATTGAAGGGAGGAGAAGCTGACTTGAGACTTTCTGACACAGCTATCAGTGACATTAAGAAGTAAAATTTCAAAAACTTTTAGGAGAACATATTATTATGACTAAGTATTTTGAAACAGAAAGATAGATGTGTTTTAACAAAGAGAAATAAAAAAACATGCCTTATAATTCATGCTAAATATAGATAAGACAAATTGTTCTAGATATATGTGATATGATGTGAGGTTTTGAATAAGTCGAGCAGACATTTCAAACCACCCCTCTCCCTCCCATTCTACCTTTGTACTTGTGAACATGTTTGAATAAAGCATAATAAATAAATAAATAAATAAATAAATAAATATCATTAATAGAGAATAAGCATCTTTTGAGATATACATAAGACATCATGGCTAAGGTGAAATGCTCATCAATCCCTCATGGTAAGAAACTTTGAGATGCTGTGGTGGAAATCTGTGTTGTTATGTCATGCTATGAACAAAACAATATAATGAATTATACTAAATAATAATGAAAAAATATAAATATAAGTCACATGTTGTTTTAAGCCCATGTAACTTTGTATGTGTGATCTAATAATAGCCTATGTATTTCATACTAATCAATTCCTGTGTAATGATAAAAGGCACCAGGAAGGCTGGTTACTCGGCCTGAACCACTCATTCTCGGAGAAAAATTATCATTATTATTTTTTTTGTAACTAAATCCTACAGCACTCTGCCATTTTTTTTCAGAGATAAAATAGTTAACTATTGTCCTACTAAAGGTCTTTTTTTAGTAACAGAAATATTTAAGCTTTGTCAATGAACAATTAAGAATAACCAACAGGTATATTCAGTGGTAGTAGTTCCCCAGACTTGCATTCCCATATATGAAGCTTAGAGCAATTCAAAGTGAGGGAGATTTGTGCTGTAAATTGCCACATGGCATGAGTTCAAACAGAAATTCACAAATATGAATGCTATAGTGTGCTCAAACGTTTTACCAGAGGAAAAAAGAAACAATACACAATACAAAACATAAATCACTAGATATTTTCCTCTTCGGGTATTTCTTTTGAACAGAGCAGGATGTTTTTAATACATATGTATGTATTAAATTTTACTACACACATGCCCATACAGAAAATACATTGATCCAATCAGTAATTATCAAAAACAATGTCAGAGATTACAGCAGAACATTGTGGTTTTTGGTTCTCCTTCTGTTAGAGTGACATGTTCCTGTCTATAGTGCATATGTATTGTCCCTTTTTCTCTTTCTCCTTGACTTTCTTATTTCTGTAATAGTCTGTCCAATGAATGAAGAGTGACTAAGTAGAGAAGGTACAGGAGCAGAAAACAGTTGAGTTCACAAATTATACTGGGCTAGACAGACTTTCCACGGCAATAAAGAGAATATCTTTGTTGCTTGTTTGTTGTGTTTTACTTCGAAGAGAGCGTGTACATAATTTTCAAGTTAAGTATTTTGTGGCATTTCTGCTAATTGTAAATTGGTATTTTTTGTGTTTTTTTCTTCCCAGCCACAATGTACTTTAAGAGAGAGATAGATGTGGTATTATCTGTAAGTTTCCATTGTTTCTTTTTCTTTTTTGTTTTGTCTGTTGCTAGTTGGTCTCTGGAGGATTGTAAGTAAAAAAAATAGTGAGAGTAGTGTTTGCTAACAGTCCTGTTACTAACTGAACCTAAATTGAGCTTATGGATTGCTACCTATCTTAATAACTCCTTAATATCTCAAGAAGTTGGAGAATAATAAAATGAATCCTAAAGGAACTGAGATCAGACAATACAAACTTTTTAGTCTGTTCTTAATAAAGATAACTTTTCAACATTTTCTTGAGTACATAGTCTTAATAGGAAAAAAAAAACCCTTAACTAATATTTAATTAGCCCTCATTTAGTTCACTCTGGGGCTTGAATGTGGGGCTTTATCCTTGATCTATTTTCAACAGATCATTGTTACAGTTCAATTTTTAATTCATGGGTTACTCTAAAAGAATGCCAATTTTATTCCTTCTGTTGTATATTTCTGGTAGATGGGGCTTACTTTACTGAAAAGAGGAGTTGGTAATATACTGATTACAGCTTCTATAACTACAAAGTTGAAGTAGAAATGAGCTATCAGAATATGAAATGATGGTTAAGGAGTCCTCTACAATGATGACGATTGGCTATCCAAAAACTTGGGGGCTTTTGGCTTCCTCACAGTAAGGGGCATGATATTTTTACACTTTCCACAGAATAAGAGGAAGAGAAAATCAATTTCCCACTATCAACCATCATACATATTTCTTCTGCACTACACAGCTTTATTACTAACTTTTAAGGTAAAATTTAGGTATAATTAAATGTACAGATTTTAGTGCACAGATTGATGTTTTGTTAACACTCCAACCAAGTTATAAAATATACCCATCTTTCAGAATGTTCTCTTATGGGCCCAGTCAGATGCCCCCATTGCTCCTCCTGATAAACTAGTGTTCTAATTTCTTTTTGTGTGTATATGTGTGTACTAATTTCTATCACCATAAATTAGTTTTTCATGTTTTTGAAACTCTTATAAATAGAACCATAAAGGATGTACTCTTTTGTGTCTGGCTTCTTTCACTCAATATAATACTTTTTTTTGAGCTTCAGCCAGATTGATGTATCAGTAGTTCATTCTTTATTCCAAGAATCCTAGTAATTCTAAACTGTATTTCTAGTTTCATAAGTGAAACACATGGATGTCAAGTGTGTAGGTCAATGCCTTCTGACAAATATATAGTCCCATATAACTATCACCCAAACCAAAGTTATTTTTTAAATACAAGTTATTTTTCCCCACAGTAGTGAATCAAAACAAAACAATCTCATAATGGGCCTAGAACAAATAAAGTCTATAAAAAAGCCAATAGCATAAAAGTGCAAAGACATAGATGTATAGAGAAAATAAAACATGTCCATCCATAATATAGACTAAACACCTAACATAAACTGATATTAAAACCCTGTTAGGGGGGCGCCTGGGTGGCGCAGTCGGTTAAGCGTCCGACTTCAGCCAGGTCACGATCTCGCGGTCCTTGAGTTCGAGCCCCGAGTCAGGCTCTGGGCTGATGGCTCGGAGCCTGGAGCCTGTTTCCGATTCTGTGTCTCCCTCTCTCTCTGCCCCTCCCCCGTTCATGCTCTGTCTCTCTCTGTCCAAAAATAAATTAAAAACGTTGAAAAAAAAAATTAAAAAAAAAAAACCCTGTTAGGCTAAAAACACGACATTTTTGAAGAAGCATAAAGAAATTAACTTTTTGACAACATTTCTTTTTTTTTTTCTTTGAAATTAACTATTCATGTCAACTGAATGGTCTATTAGATAATGTGATAGTCTGTCTTACCTTGACTGTCGGTGGGATTCTGGTAAATGGGAATACCATAAAATAGACATCCAAAAATTCAAATGTTTGAATTCAAACTTACGAGAGAAAAAAATTACACACACACACAAACTGAAGCACTGATCTCTCAAAAATAAGGTAGACTCAAGTATGCTTCCAACTCATCCTCTAGAAGTTGACTAAGTGACCAAAAAGAAGCAGAATTGGAGATGGGATCACAAATGGCCTCAATTAGTGTTGAAATGGAAAGAGTAGGAATGGTGTTAACCACCACTGGAAAAAAAAATCTGCTAAACACTATGTAGATTAGAAAAAGAAATGGTGGAGGACAGCAAGAATTCATACATTATTCTCCTTCCTAGGAAGGTAATATAATATTGAAACAGTTGGAGGGATTTTTTGCAAATCAAACTGGTTCCATTAATTTGGAAGGACAGAGGTTATGTATAAACCATTCCTAACAATTTACTTGAAGAAGGTCCTGTATCATCCATAAAGAATGAAAGGATATATAAAAGAAGGCCTATTGTTCACCAAAATAAGAAGCAAGGTAGCACAGAAGTAGGAAAATTATTGCATTCAAGGCTTTCAGATGAACACTGAAATATTAGAAATGGAAGTAGTTAATTGTCATAATGATACAGTTACAAACCACAATAAAATTTACATGTAATAAGTCAATAACAGTAAATACTGAAAAAGATAATTATAATGCACTTATAACACTTTTTTTTTCTCCAATAAAACTAGGCTTTTCAGTAGACAAATTATAAATGTGTTCCCCATTTTCCTGAAAGAGGAAATAAAACACAAACCACAATGAAAATTTATGGAATACTGAGAAAATCTCAAGTAAGCACTGCAGTTGAAACATACAAAAATGACAGATATGAGATCAATCACAATTATATGGTAAGAAATGTAAATGGAATCAAGTTGAGCATTTAAAATATATGCTGAGTTATAACTCATATAAACTATAAACTATACAAGAGAAATTTTAAATGTAAAAATAAAATCTGGAAAACAATTCTATTTCTTTTATTAATTAGAGGACTATAAAACAACTAGGAGTTATATTTAACAAGAGAAGTATAGAAAGATACATGAAAAGCATGAGATAACTAATGTAAACTATTTAACAACATGCCTGGCATATAGTAAATGCTCATTACTTGTGAGCTATAATATTATAACGTAACTGTAAATCAAAAGTAGGGGACCTACTTTAATAAAGCTTTAAATTAGGAAGTATATACCAGATATAAGTCAATATTGTAAAGATGTTACTTTAAAATTAATGTAAATATGTCAAATATCCTTATGCATATATTTGCTATTTAGTTTTTGGAGATTTTGAGGAGTAAAATTGCTCTTTCCTCCTCCACTTAAACATAATTAAACACAGAAATTAAAATGCAATGACAATTTTATCACTTACAATATGAAAGCTGGATTCTAGAGATTGTCTTGTTTTTGAAGCTAATAAAAGACTTTCTACTCTCTCCCCCTGAATTGAACTCACTTATCACCTAGCATCAAATGGAAAAGTTTGATAATTGGAAAGGTAGAAGTTGGTGGAATGAGGTCATAAAGGAAGCAGAAAGCAAGTCAAACAGCAACTTGCAGTTTATGGAATGGAATTCTAGTTTGTTTAGGTTTCAAGAAGAAAAAGAAAACACTGGAAAGTCTTAAACTGGAATGATATCAACTGATGTACACCAAACTACTCCTGCTTTGTTAATAGTTGAACGTGAAAAGGTAAGAGCGAAAAAGAAAGACCTGCTGAAAGGGTGCTGCAGGAGAGATGAACTCTATTTGTGGCTTTGCTAGAAATACAGTAGTAGAGATGGCAATCGGTGGCTCATTTGGAATATATTTCAGAGTTACAGCCATCAGCGTTTAGTGATAGACTGGATGTGTGAGAGAGATGGAAGTGAGACAGAGATTTAGAGAACCCCAAGGTTTACTAAATTTATAACTGATTTATAACGAATTGATAATAGGCAATTTACTGAGATGGAGAAACCTGGAAGGAATTGGGGAGAGAGAGAGAGAGAGAGGGAGAGAGAGTTAGGAAGGGGATAGTTCTGTTCCAGCCTTGGGAAGCTTGAAGTGTCTGTTAGACATGCAAGTTGAAATAGCAAGTATTTATGTGCATATATGTACCTAAGGCTCCGCAGGAGAGGTGGTAGTTAGCATTGTGGATTTATGGGTCAAGTCATCAGTGTATAGATGTTATTTTAAGCCTTGGAAGTGGGTGAGATCACTTTTGAAGAAGAAATTCTAGGGAGAATAGAAGAAAGGACATTCCTAAATTTATAGCTCTGGCTAAGATACAGAGGTTAGGCAAACACTGAGAAAAAGGGTACGATGAGGTGCAAGGAAAATAAGATCAGTATAGCCATAGAAGTATAGAGAAATGTTTTAAGTGGGAAGTAAAGTTTAAGTATGTTAAGTGATCAGTGATGACCTCAACAACATCTGTTTTTATAGTGTGGCTGTATATAGAGCCCAAAAAGAGTAGGTTGAGGAGAAAATGAACGAAAGCTGAGAAAGTGGAATTAGTGAATATAATTAACTACTTTGAGAAGCTTCTCTATAAAGAAAGCAGAGAAATGGGTGAAAGGGTCAAAGGAAGTTTTTCATTTTTTTATTTTTAAGATGAGTGACAATAAGGCACCCTTGTATGTTGATGGAAATGAACAAGGTAAAACTGATAATGTAGGTACAACAGGATAATTGCAGGAACAAAGTCCTCAAGAAGGTGAAAAGGGATGAAATTCAGGAACCCAAATAATTTGTGACAACGTATTGTGCCTATATACTACCACCAGGCCAAAAGAAATCTATAAATGAACACTGAACTCTAAATAGTAGGGGTTGTTTTGGTTTTGATTTTGAGCAGTGTGAGTTAGCAGGTTTGAGATTACTTTCTGTATTTAACTCAGCTAATAATTAAATATGTTGAGATGGTTGTTTCAAATAGAGAGAAAAGGGAAATTAGAATAAAACCTATGGTGTCAGATTAGAATTAATTCATGGCTGGTCTAATAAATACTGATTAGGCATAAACACATTTTCTAGCTATGTATGCTGAGAAGGAACAAAAATAAGGATACACAGTAGAAAATAATCCTACCTAGCATGCAAACTATATAAATATATTTGTATCTATGCATAAATATGTAAGCATATATATTTATTTTTTCATATTTTACTAAAGTACCCGAGGCTTTTTTTGTGATTTTTTTAAAATTTGAGTATAATTCACACACAACGTCACACTAGTTTCAGGTGTACAAGTAGTGATATGATGAGTCTATACATTATGCTATGCTCACCGCAAGTGAAGCAACCATGTGTCACCATACAATGCTATTATGATATCATTATATATTCCCTACACTGTGCCTTTTGTTCCTGTGACTTATTCATTCCATGACTGGAAGTCTGTATCTCCCACCCTCCAACCCTCATTTTGCCCAGGCCTCCCCCTCCTCCCCCTCTGGTAATCATCAATTTATATTTACATGGACTCGGGGCTTCTTGGAGAGATGACTTAAGCTGGGGCTACACAGGGAAGTATTAAATGAGACTAGAATATCATTTTATGTCAGCAATTAAAAATCCCTACAAAAGGATCCCATTTGTAGGGTCTCCTACTAGTTAAATCCACCAGTCTAAAGCTTAAATCTTAGAGTTTAGACAGAAAGAAAATAAGCTATTAGTATATTGAATAAAAACAAAATCCATAAATTCACATATAAACAAAAAATTTTGTTTAAATAAATAAATTAGGAGGGATAGAAGCTCTTCCTCATAACAGAATATCAACCTAAAATGTCAGATATATTGATTACCAGCATCCCTAACTCCATCTTGAAAAAATTGGAAATTCAAACATCATAGTAATAACTGAATTACAGAAGAGACATTAGTGATGCTAAAACTAGTGGGTAATGTTTGATCTGAAATAGCATTTTATATAGTCTCAAGTTCCTTCTCACAATTCCTCACTGATTAGAAAGTGAAAAATTGTAATGCCGTAATTGAAAAGTCACAGACTCCATATTAACCAAATAATCAAAATTAGTCATGGGACAATCCAAAAATCATATACTTCCCAAGATGATGCACTAAGAAGCATAAAACATCATTTCTGGATATTCTTACTCAGAACGGATGATGATCTTTTCCTATTCATGAGGAAACATCATACAAACCCAAATTAAGTGACTTTTTACAAGGAAGGAAGGAAGGAAGGAAGGAAGGAAGGAAGGAAAGAAGGAAGGAAAAGAAGGAAAAACCTGGTCTATACTCCTCCAAATTTCAAATTTATGAAGGACACAAAGGGCATTCCAGATTAAAGGAGAGCACTCCAGGTTAAAGGAGACAATTCAATGTGACATGTTCTACTGGTTCTGGATCCTGGCCAGAATTTTGGTATTCCTATAAAGAAAAGTTGGTACACTATGTAATAATATTCTCTCAATGTAATTTTCTTATTTGAATTATAATGTAGGAATGAGGTTTCAAGTTTGTAACTTAACTCTCAAATGTTATAGAGAACCTAAATGTTAAAAATGTTAGACATAGCTAACAATATATGAACCTTATCGAGATCAAGATACTAAAAATCCAACAATAAAACAAAACACTTTTTTAGGACAATTGAGGACATGCCAACACTGACTAGATATTTAATGACATTAAGGAATTATTATATATATGTTTTTAGCAATCTAGTATTATTTAAAAAATAATAATTCTCTCTTACAGATATATGTGGAAGTATTTACAGTTAAACTTATCTGACATTAGGCCTTGCTTACAATGTTCCAAGGGATTTACAAGGTAGGCTATCAGTGAATAAGAAAGGCCACTGTGACATAGTTGTTGTTTTTTGTTTTGTTTTGTTTTTTTTATGTTTCAAGTTTTTATTTAAATTCTAGTTAGTTAACATATAGTATAATATTAGTTTCAGGAGTAGAATTTAGTTATTTATCACTTACATATAACTCCCAGTGCTCATCACAAGCACCCTTCTTAATGCCCATCACCCTTAATACCCATTTCCGCCCAGCCTACCTCCCCAGCACTTAGCAACTTCTTACTAGACATGTCTCTGGAGGCAAGGGAAACAAAAGCAAAAATGAGCTATTGGGACTTCATCAAGACAAAAGACTTCTGCACTGAGAAGGAAACAATTAACAACTAAAATGCCCAATTGTTTAAATTGGTGATGGTTATATGGGAGATTATTTTGCTTTTCTCAATGTTTTTGTATACATTTTAATTTCCCATAGTAAACGTTTTAAACATTTTAGGAAATCTGTTGTTAATTCATAAAACAATGTCCTTACCAGGAAATACTATTCATAAAACATCAAATGGTATATACCAAACACAGATGTTATGGAGAGTCCACTTTAATGTAATAATTTATATGTTGAAAACAGCGACAGCAAAAGTAGTCTGCTTTAGAAACCTTGTCTTTATCCCACATACTTTTTACATATTCCTTTTTTCTCTCCTAAGCTTTTAAAATTTCACTAGTTGGAGCATATGATTTTTCCCCAATTTCTGACTGTGAAATAACTCCTGTGTTTAGCTTTGGTGCACTTGGTTGAATATTCATGGAGCAGCAGGGGAGAGGCGAGCGCTAGACTCTGGCACTCAGTGGGTGAAACTTGATCTTCAACAAACCACTGTGTCATTGTTGAGTGTATGGCCTTTTAACCCCATGAATGAAGGTCCACAGTCTACAGTGATTTATAAAGGACAAATTACATCAAAACCATGTGAGAACTGAGAATGATTTATGAATCCTTGAAAACCACAGGATAGGATTCTCTCAAAATCCATTTCAGTAATTTTTTAAACTGCACATAGGGATTTTCTTTTCACATTTTGAATCCCAGACTGATTTTAAAACAACACGATTTCATTAGTACTTAAATCAAGGTATTCATGGTGATAGCTTCCAAGCTTGCCTGGTGTCTGCTCAGTCATATCACACAAAACACTGCAGTATCCCTTGAGTACTTTCCTGCTTTAAGCTGTTTCCACAGTGCCTCTCCCTCTCCCTACATACACATCATACATGCCCCCAAACCCCTATTTTTAAATGTTCTCATTTTGTACAATTAAAATGCTATTGCAAATTCAAGATTGAGGTGTTAAAAAAACATATAAGCTGCCAATGTAATAGATTTCTCTGAAAGCGTAGCAATCTAGTATCTATCTACGGTATTCAACTGAACACACATGCACCTTGAAAAAATGTTATTGCTTCATTACTTCAAGGCGCCAAAATCTTGAGATGTGCTGAGATCTGTTAATACATTCAGTGGCACATTACTGATATTCAAATACAGATATTATTTTTCTGGATTCCAAACTGAATAATTGTATTTGATATATTCTTAAACTGGACACTTATTTTGTGTCATGTTTAACTCCACTGTTGATTTATTCTTCCCTCCCATCCATCTAATACCCACACTGTTGATTCCGCCCTTCGCTGAAGCCACAGGAGCCACCAGAAAGAAACACGGATCTTATTTCTCAGCTGTTCCAACAAATTTCTTCATCTGAGAACACAGTCCTTAAATAATTTCCAATGGATGAAAATACTATTTTTCTCATCTACGTGAAGTAGGGAAATTAATGGGCAAAACCCATATTTGAGGTCAGTAAATTATGAAATTACTCAAAGCTTAACATCTTGGAGTACTCGGGGAGATCAAAAAATAGGCAATGATGCGTGTTCTGACATCACAGCCACATTGCAGAGCTATGCATAAAACCCACTGACATTCAAATAGCATTTAAGAATTTATTCATCATGACTAAAATATTTTGCTCTAGAATTGAAACTACAGTAGAAGCTCAATCCACAATGTGTGATTAGCACAACACATCATGGAGTGAGCAGAAACTACATTATAAAAGCATACATACTGATATAAATATAATGATGTAATACTGTTACTATTGAATATAAATCTAGGGCTGTCCACCACCAGGTGGTGTAAAATAGTTTCATTCCATATTCTAAATGTGTCTACCAAGTATATTAAATATAAACTGGAAAATCTGAACTTTATTTCATACACTTGAGGGTAAATGTTGTCAAAAAGTCTCATACAAAAGTAAATTATATTAAGTATATTATCATATGTAGGATAATTACATACTATGTAGAGAATTATAGATGAGAAAATTAAAATAAAATTACTATTTATTTAAATTTTTCCCCCCAAATGTGAGAAACTCAGTTAATTTGGGAACCTGATTATTTCTAGGGCTGTTTTATCTACTACTTTTACTTAATGTTTCTGTTTAATGGAAACATTTAATATTTATTTATTCATTTTGAGAGACAGAGGTGGGGGGGGATGAGTGGGGGAGGGGCAGAGAGAGAAGGAGAGAAAAATCCCAAGCAGGCTCCACAGTGTCAGCACACAGCCAGACGTGGGGATCGATCCAATGACCATGAGATCATGACCTGAGTCGAAATCAAGAGTCTGACACTTAACTAACTGAGCCACCCAGGAGCCCCCATTTAATGGGATTAGATTAAGGAGGGCATAATAAGCTGAAAATGGATAACCACATATACTGATACTTGATTTTAGAATCATAGGGTCACATTGAACCAGATAATTATTCTCACAATAATCAAATATAATTTGATTAATTAAGTATTCTATGAAATTAAACTATGTCAAAGGGTATTGAGAAAGGAGTTTACCAAGGCATTTACTGTGACAACTGAACGCCAAAATCTAAGAAAAAGGGGTTTGCTCTGAAGAAACAAAAGAGAACAAAGCATCCCAAGTCCCTCTATCAAACAAGTAAAGAGCCTTTTGAAAGCAATTCTATGCGACAGCTTGTACTTTCTTTGCTGGCTGTTGTATAGACTTGCGGCTGGTGGCTATTGCTAAGCTGCCTCTTGGGACATTTTCTGAAATTTGCTATGTGGAAACTCTGCCATCCTAAACGAGATTATACAAGTCTCTCCTTGAATTGTGACTGACTACCAACAGATGAGACTTCCCTTGTGTGATTACTTCAGGAGCACTAGGACTGACTTCCACAAATTCAAAGGATATTAAAAAAAATTACTGAAGCAAGCAAGTTTAGCTATTTAAGTTAAAAAGCTTCTGTTCCCTTCAAAATATGGATTTTTTCCTCTCACATTAGGGGGATACATAGTTAACCCTTAAATGGAGTTCAACTTATGTGATTAAGAATTCTTTATAGAAAACACAACAGTTACCTTTATATAGAGCATATAAGAAAAGAATGATGTGATGAATAGATGCTAGTATTATTATTAGATACAATAGACTCATAATGTATTACACAATAGCAATACTGCTTTATAATAAAAGTTGTAAAGGTACAAATTAGATATTAAACATCTTCATAAACCTAAAAACTTTGGTATATACAAGGCATGAACTGTAACAAATATAAAATAAATCAGATACATTTCATATCAATTGGAAGAATTTAAAATGCATAGCTAAAATAAAGGGAAATAAATAAAATCATAGTGAAATTAATTTGAATAGTTCAATAAACCAAGTTCCTTCAGGAAGTATTAAAAAATAAGTATATAGTAGGTCACAAAGAAAGTCTCAATTAAACTTAAAAAATCAAATTTATTTTGGCCATATTTTGTCCAACAGAATGAAGACTAGAAAATATTTTAAAATGATAGCGTGAACATTTATAAAAGAGAGAGAGAGGGAGAGAGAGGAAGAGAAAGGGAGAGAAAGAGTGAGAGAGAGAGAAAGAGGAAGGAAGGGAGGGAGGGAAAAGAAAGAAAGAAAAGACAAGACTAAGTCTATTCCAAAGTAACTTGTTAACAAGAGACCTGAAAGGATAAATTATTTAGAAACATAAAATAAAGAGCTAGGATACAGAGATGAAGAGGGTGTGGTGAAATAAAGAGAGCCACAAACAACTGGACATTCTCCCAACAAGAAGGGGTCACAAATCTGATTGCTTTAACCAAAAGAACAATGTAGAAATGAAGCCTTTTTGCCAGCTTGCTTTTTTGACTGGATATCACTTGGAATATTCCCTGTTAGGGAGGCCAAGCTCCACATAAGACTCCCTACCTAAGACTATCATTATGGGAAAACCCCAAAAACATGGAGAGGTCTTAGGGGATAAGATGCCACATAGAAAGAAAGACACTAAATTGCCAGTCATGAGTACAGAAACTATTTTGAAAGCAACCCTTCAGCTGAACCCTCAGTAAATTTCTGACCAATAAAAACATGACTAAACTAAGTGATTACTTTATTTTAAGTTTATTTTTATTTATTTTGAGAGAGAGATAACAAGTGGGGGAGTGGCAGAGAGAGGAGACAGAAACCTAAGAAGGCTCCCCTCTGTCAGCAGAGTCCCTACACTGGGGGCTGGAAACCCATGAAACCATGAGATCATGACCTGAGCAGAAACCAAGAGTCAGAGGCTTAACCAACTGAGCCACCCAGGCGCCCCTAAATGATGGTTTTAAGCCAGTAAATTTAAAGCCCAGAGAAGTTCAAAGCCAAAGTTTTGCTATAAATAAATTTATTAGCAAATAAGAAATATTGGAAGTAAACGAATATATGATCCATTTCAGGAAAAGAGAAAAAAATAGCAAACTAAAAGAAAATCTTAAAAAACAACAAAATAAAGGCAGAAGGGATAGAGGAAGATGGCGGCGTAGGAGGACGCTGGGCTCACCGCGTCCTGCTGATCACGTAGATTCCACCCACACCTGCCTAAATAACCCAGAAAACCGCCAGAAGACTAGCAGAATGGATTCTCCAGAGCCAAGTGAAGAGGAGAGGCCCACAGAAGAGGGTAGGAAGGGCGGAGAGGCGGTGCGTGCTACACCGACTGGCAGGAGGGAGCCGGGGCGGAGGGGCAGCCCGCTGGCAAAGCAGAGCCCCCGAGTCTGGCTTGCAAAAGCGGAGGGGCCAGACAGAGTGTGTTCCAACAGCAAGCGGACTTACCATCTGGAAGGTTATAAGTTAACAGCTCTGCTCAGAGAGCAGGAGGGCTGGAGGACAACGGGAGGGAGAGTTGTTGAGCCCTGGAGGACAGAGCACAGCTTGGCGGGGGCTCGCCAGTGCCATCTCTCTCGCCCATCCCCCAGCCAAAATCCCAAAGGGAACCAGTTCCTGCCAGGGAACTTGCTTGCACTGTGCAAACACCCAATGCTGTGCTTCTGTGGTTCCATCCCTCCGGTGCGGGTCTGACTCCCTCTTGGTGCCGCAGGGCCCCTCCCAAAGCGGATCACCAAAAGAAAAGCTAGCTGAGCCTGCCCCTCCCGCCCCGGTGCACCTTGCCTATCCACCCCAGCTAATATGCCAGATCCCCAGCACCACAAGCCTGGCAGTGTGCAAGTAGCCCAGATGGGCCACGCCACCCCACAGTGAATCCTGCCCCTAGGAGAGGGGAAGAGAAGGCACACACCAGTCTGACTGTGGCCCCAGCGGTGGGCTGGGGGCAGACATCAGGTCTGACTGCGGCCCCACCTACCAACGCAAATTATTCAAGACAGCACAGGGGAAGTGCCCTGCAGTTTTGCACCAATCCAGGGACTATCCAAAATGACAAAACGGAAGAATTCCCCTCAAAAGAATCTCCAGGAAATAGCGACAGCTAACGAACTGATCAAAAACAATTTTAACAATATAACAGAAAGTGAATTTAGAATAATAGTCATAAAATTAATTGCTGGGCTTGAAAACAGTACAAAGGACAGCAGAGAATCTCTTGCTACAGAGATCAAGGGACTAAGGAACAGCCAGGAGGAGCTAAAAAAATGTTATTAATGAGAAGCAAAATGAAATGGAGATGACCACGGCTCGGATTGAAGAGGCAGAGGAGAGAATAGGTGAACTAGAAGATAAACTTATGGAAAAAGAAGAAGCTGAGAAAAAGAGAGATAAAAAAATCCAGGAGTATGAGGGGAAAATTAGAGAACTAAGTGATGCACTAAACAGAAATAATCTGCGCATAATTGGTATTCCAGAGGAGGAAGAGAGAGGGAAAGGTGCTGAAGGTGTACTTGAAGAAATCATAGCTGAGAACTTCCCTGATCTGGGGAAGGAAAAAGGCACTGAAATCCAAGAGGCACAGTGAACTCCCTTCAGACGTAACTTGAATTGATCTTCTGCACGACGTATCATAGTGAAACTGGCAAAATACAAGGATAAAGAGAAAATTCTGAAAGCAGCTAGGGATAAACATGCTGTAACATATAAAGGGAGACTGATAAGACTTGTGACGGATCTCTCTACTGAAACCTGCCAGGCCAGAAAGAAGTGGCAGGAAATCTTCAATGTGATGAACAGAAAAAAATATGCAGCTGAGAATCCTTTTTCCAGCAAATCTGTCATTTAGAATAGAAGGAGAGATAAAGGTCTTCCCAAACAAACAAAAACTGAAGGAATTCATCACCACTCAACCAGCCTTACAACAGATCCTAAAGGGGATCCTGTGAGACAAAGTACCAGAGACTTCACTACAAGCATGAAACCTACAGACATCACAATGACTCTAAACCCATATCTTTCTATAATAACACTGAATGTAAATGGACTAAATGCGCCAACCAAAAGACATAGGGTATCAGAATGGATAAAAAAAACAAGACCCATGTATTTGCTGTCTACAAGAGACTCATTTTAGACCTGAGGACACGTTCAGATTGAAAGTGAGGGGATGGAGAACTATTTATCATGCCACTGGAAGTCAAAAGAAAGCTGGAGTAGCCATACTTATATCAGACAAACTAGACTTTAAATTAAAGGTTGTAACAAGAGATGAAGAAGGGCATTATATAATAATCACAGGGTCTATCCATCAGGAAGAGCTAACAATTATAAATGCCTATGCACCAAATACGGAAGCTCCTAAATATGTAAAACAATTACTCACAAACATAAGCAACTTTATTGATAAGAATGTGGTAATTGCAGGGGACTTTAATACCCCACTTACAACAATGGATAGATCTTCTAGACACACAGTCAATAAACAAACAAGGGCCCTGAATGATACATTGGATCAGATGGACTTGACAGATATATTTAGAAGTCTGCATCCCAAAGCAACAGAATATACTTTCTTCTCGAGTGCACATGGAACATTCTCCAAGATAGATCACATACTGGGTCACAAAACAGCCCTTCATAAGTATACAAGAATTGAGATCATACCATGCATACTTTCAGACCACAATGCTATTAAGCTTGAAATCAACCACAGGAAAAAGTCTGGAAAACCTCCAAAAGCATGGAGGTTAAAGAACACCCTACTAAAGAATGAGTGGGTCAACCAGGCAATTAGAGAGGAAATTAAAAAATATATGGAATCAAACGAAAATGAAAATACAACAATCCAAACGTTTTGGGATGTAGCGAAGGCAGTCCTGAGAGGAAAATATATTGCAATCCAGGCCTATCTCAAGAAACAAGAAAAATCCCAAATACAAAATCTAACAGCACACCTAAAGGAAATAGAAGCAGAACAGCAAAGTCACCCCAAACCCAGCAGAAGAAGAGAAATAATAAAGATCAGAGAAGAAATAAACAATATACAATCTAAAAAAGCTGTAGAGCAGATCAATGAAACCAAGAGTTGGTTTTTTGAAAAAATAAACAAAATTGATAAACCTTTAGCCAGGCTTCTCAAAAAGAAAAGGGAGATGACCCAAATAGATAAAATCATGAGTGAATATGGAATTATTACAACCAATCCCTCAGAAATACAAGCAATTATCAGGGAATACTATGAAAAATTATATGGCAACAAATTGGACAACCTGGAAGAAATGGACAAATTCCTAAATATCCACACTCTTCCAAAACTCAATCAGGAGGAAATAAAAAGCTTGAACAGACCTATAACCAGTGAAGAAATTGAATCAGTTATCAAAAATCTCCCAACAAATAAGAGTCCAGGGCCAGATGGCTTCCCAGGGGAGTTCTACCAGACGTTTAAAGCAGAGATAATACCTATCCTTCTCAAGCTATTCCAAAAAATAGAAAGGGAAGGAAAACTTCCAGACTCATTCTATGAAGCCAGTATTACTTTGATTCCTAAACCAGACAGAGACGCAGTAAAGAAAGAGAACTACAGGCCAATATCCCTGATGAATATGGATGTAAAAATTCTTAACAAGATACTAGCAAATCGAATTCAACATCATATAAAAAGAATTATTCATCATGATCAAGTGGGATTCATTCCTGGGATGCAGGGTTGGTTCAATATTCTCAAATCAATCAATGTGATACATCACATTAATAAAAGAAAAGATAAGAACCATATGATCCTGTCAATCGATGCAGAAAAAGCATTTGCAAAATTCAGCATCCTTTCTTATTAAAAACCCTCGAGAGACTCGGGATAGAAGGAACATACTTAAACATCATAAAAGCCATTTATGAAAAGCCCACAGCTAACATTATCCTCAATGGGGAAAAACTGAGAGATTTTTCCCTGAGATCAGGAACACGACAGGGATGTCCACTCTCACCGCTGTTGTTCAACAGTGTTGGAAGTTCTAGCATCAGCAATCAGACAACAAAAGGGAATCAAAGGTATCAAAATTGGCAAAGATGAAGTTAAGCTTTCACTTTTTGCAGATGACATGATATTATACCTGGAAAATCCGATAGACTCCACCAAAAGTCTGCTAGAACTGATACATGAATTCAGCAAAGTTGCAGGATACAAAATCAATGTACAGAGATCAGTTGCATTCTTATACACTAACAATGAAGCAACAGAAAGACAAATAAAGAAACTGATCCCATTCACAATTGCACCAAGAAGCATAAAATACCTAGGAATAAATCTAAAGATTTTACAAAGATGTAAAAGATGTGTATGCTGAAAACTATAGAAAGCTTATGAAGGAAATTGAAGAAGATATAAGAAATGGAAAAACATTCATTGTTCATGGGTTGGAAGAATAAATATTTTCAAAATGTCAATACTACCCAAAGCTATCTACACATTCAATGCAATCCCAATCAAAATTGCACCAGCATTCTTCTCGAAGTTAGAACAAGCAATCCTAAAATTCATATGGAACCACAAAAGGCCCTGAATAGCCAAAGTAATTTTGAAGAAGACCAAAGCAGGAGGCATCACAATCCCAGACTTTAACCTCTACTACAAAGCTGTAATCATCAAGACAGCATGGTATTGGCACAAAAACAGACACATAGACCAATAGAATAGAATAGAAACCCCAGAATGAGACCCACAAAAGTATGGCCAACTAATCTTTGACAAAGCAGGAAAGAACATCCAATGGAAAAAAGACAGTCTCTTTAACAAATGGTGCTGGGAGAACTGGACAGCAACATGCAGAAGGTTGAAATTAGACCACTTTCTCACACCATTTACAAAAATAAACTCAAAATGGATAAAGAACCTGAATGTGAGACAGGAAACCATCAAAACCCTAGAGGAGAAAGCAGGAAAAGACCTCTCTGACCTCAGCCGTAGCAATTTCTTACTTGACACATCCCCAAAGGCAAGGGAATTAAAAGCAAAAATGAATTATTGGGACCTCATGAAGATAAAAGGCTTCTGCACAGCAAAGGAAACAATCAACAAAACTAAAAGGCAACCAACAGAATGGGAGAAGATATTTGCAAATGACATATCGGATAAAGGGCTAGTATCCAAAATCTATAAAGAGCTCACCAAACTCCACATCATAAAAACAAATAATCCAGTGAAGAAATGGGCAGAAAACATGAATAGACACTTCTCTAAAGAAGACATCCGGATGGCCAACAGGCACATGAAAAGATGCTCAACGTCGCTCCTCATCAAGGAAATACAAATCAAAACCACACTCAGATATCACCTCACGCTAGTCAGAGTGGCCAAAATGAACAAATCAGGAGACTACAGATGCTGGAGAGGATGTGGAGAAAGGGGAACCCTCTTGAACTGTTGGTGGGAATGCAAATTGGTGCAGCCGCTCTGGAAAGCAGTGTGGAGGTTCCTCAAAAAGTTAAAAATAGACCTACCCTATGAACCAGCAGTAGCACTGCTAGGAATGTACCCAAGGGATACAGGAGTACTGATGCATAGGGCACTTGTACTCCAATGTTTATAGCAGCACTTTCAACAATAGCCAAATTATGGAAAGAGCCTAAATGTCCATCAACTGATGAATGGATAAAGAAAATTGTGGTTTATATACACAATGGAGTACTATGTGGCAATGAGAAAGAACGAAATATGGCCCTTTGTAGCAACGTGGATGGAACTGGAGAGTGTGATGCTAAGTGAAATAAGCCATACAGAGAAAGACAGATACCATATGTGTTTACTCTTATGTGGATCCTGAGAAACTTAACAGAAACCCATGGGGGAAGGGAAGGAAAAAAAAAAAGGTTAGAGTGGGAGAGAGCCAAAGCATAAGAGACTCTTGAAAACTGAGAACAAACTGAGGGTTGATGGCGGCGGGGTGGGGTGGGGGTGGGAGGGAGGGGACGGTGGGTGATGGGTATTGAAGAGGGCATCTTTTGGGATGAACACTGGGTGTTGTATGGAAACCAATTTGACAATAAATCTTATATATTAAAAAAAATAAAATGAAAAGTATATGAAACAAAAAATAGCATTCAATTATATTAAATTCAGTAGATTAAATTTAAAAGGAATTCCTTTAAAATATTAACAAAATAGACTACCTTGGTAAATCTGAAAACTAAATGAAGAGACACAATATTATAAATAGTTTATATCCCTACATAGAATAAATAATTCTAAAGTAATTGTATTTATCATTCTTTCTAGTAATTTAAAAAACTACATGTAATAAATGGTTTTGTTATTATTTCTTTTAAGTTAAAATCAAGAAGAAATAAAAATATGAATAGTATCAACAGAAGAAATTTAATGGTATCTTTTACAACTGATACCAAACTCCTAAAAAGAGAGCAAAGGAGAAATTAACTAGCAGACTCATACACACATACACACACAACTTGATAAAGAAAAATTACTGGAATTCCATAGAAATTAGTAATTAAATATTAGAAACATTATCTATCAAGTCAATTATAAGTCATAAATTCTTACCATTGTATTATTATTATTGTTGAGCTATGAGGTAGTTAAGTAATAAGAAAAGAAAAAGAAATAAAGGTATAAATAATGGAGAGACAGAGAAAAAGCAAAAACATGTAATCATTTGCGTAAGATACGACTGCCTGTGTAAAAAATCCTAGAGTTAAATGAAATAAAAGAGAAGCAATGTAAATACGGGAAAGTGAATAAACATAATCGTCACCATGCAACAGATCTCGTTTATGACACATATGCTTATGAATAATTGTAATAATACTAGTTTCAATTTGAAATCCTAAAAATTTCATTAGAAAATACATTAAAATATATCAAATATGAGATGTATATAAATATAACATTAGAATGGTAATATCCCACAGTAGAAAAATATTGGTTCTTCCTAAACTAATTTATTAATACAATACAATCACATTTACCATGAAATTTTCAAGTAGGTTCTGAAACTTATATAGGCGAAAAGTAATGAAAGAATAGCCAAGAAATTTTCCAAAGGAATATTTAAATGTACTCTATCAGATAGCAAGATATAAATGTGTAATAATTTAAGGAGAGTGGTATTGCTGGAGTGAAAAACATAATAGTAGAATCAAACTACTTTCTTTTTTATGTAACAAAGATATGAAGGAAGTGTTATATCCGTTCAGTGTTGTATTATCGCCCAAAACACCTTTATTACCTCTTTTGAAGTCTGCAAGTCAGTCTCCACCCATCAGCTTTGATCAAACCCTACAGACTACTTTCCATCTTAATCCTCCAGATATGCCACTTTCTGTCTTCTCCCATCCAACCATATCAAGACTGCTACTTAAAAGGCATTACTGACAAAGGTCAGAAACCCAAGTGTAGATGAAACAGTGATATTTCAGAATAAAACTGCCAGTACTAAAATCATGAAGCAACTTCATCAAAAAAGAAAAAAAAACCATCAAGTATCAAAATGGGCTCACCAAAAATTTCTTCATGGGGAGAAAAAAAAAAAAAAAATATATATATATATATGTCAAGAAACAGGGTTTCTTGACAAATCTAACACATCTTTCTTAAAGGAAGTACATTTTTAGTTACAGTCTCATAGGAATGATCTTCAAATGCAAATTTGGGGAAAAGTTTACACATGGTACTATGTAATGATTAAAGCCACATGCGTATACCAAGGAAGACACTAGATTAGAAGCAAATTAACTTGAACATCCAGATTAAATACAAATATTTAAATTTTATAATTAGAACTTCAAATCATGAGGTTTGAATACAGTATGACATAGAAGCCCTCCCTTGCAGTAACACACACATGGGTACATAACCATGCACCCACGCACGAAGAAATGACAAGCTGAAGTGAACACGATAAAAGAATAATTTAATCAATTCACTCGGGAATTTCAGGTTCAAATACACTTAAATAACATTTATTACAACATATCTCAGAAACTTTAGTGTCTCAGAAACTTTAATATATTATACAATTTGTGCATTACTTTTAAAAAACATAGGTTAGAGTGTTTTAAAACTATATTTACCCATTTATTCCAAGACTAGACATTGGAAAAGCTGACATAATGGTCAAAATCAGATACATGAACATGGCAAAGTTTGAAATAAAACCTAGTTCCACAACTGATAAGTAGCTCTATTTCTTCAGCTGTAAAATGTGTAAAGATTACTTTATAAGGACATGATGAAGAGTAAAGATAATTTTAAAGCCTTTGTTCAGTGTCTGGACCAAAGTTAGCATAAAATAAATGATACTTATAATTATTATTGAATATTACTATGGGCATTTAAAAATTAGGTATTCTTCATATATTGTTCCTTCTGTATAGATATACAGAGTAGAGCTAAAATTATGTATTTGTGTACAATTTCAAAGAGCTTTACCATGTATTACATTATTTCATTCAGAAAAAAAAACTTTCTGAATGCTAGTATTACTACAGTCTTCATATAATTTAAGGATACTAAAGTTTAGGGGCATCTGGATGGCTCAGTCGGTTAAGCATCTGACTTCTGCTCATGTCATGATCTCGTGGTTCCTGAGTTTGAGCCCCCAGGCTCTGTGCTGACAGCTCAGAGCCTGGAGCCTGCTTTGAATTCTGTATCTTCCTCTCTCTCTGCCCCTCCCCGCTAACACTCTGTCAGAGAAAAAAAAAAAAAAAAAAAAAAAAAGGATACTAACGTTTAGATAAGTGATACTTTGCCTAAAATCAAACATCTATTATGTGGTGGAGTTGCCACTTACTTGTAGTTGGTAAAAAGCACATGTTGTTTCTACTACACGACTTTTAAATATTTAGAAGTCATATAGGCAATCACATATACAAAGGCATCCAAACACTTGAGCACCTAAAATTTTATTTTAACTATTCCCTGATATTCTTTTCTAATTTTTATGAGCAACAGTTTTGAAATTTTATATATTCCATGTGATGGACAGTATACTTTTTATAAAATCCTTGAATGAATATGACATTATTTAAGTGATCTGGATTAAAACTTTGGGTTAATAATAATATATTTGATTAAATATTTGCATATTTAATTGGTAGTCTAAATGATGTGTTTGACTAGCTCTAAAGCCAAAGAAAGTTTTATTAAGTTTTGAGGAGTGTAGAAAATTACAAATCAAAGTGACTTTGAAGATCATTTAAAATTGTCCAAAGTAAACATAAAACCTAGGCTGAAGGTAATCTGCAAAGTATTCATATTTGTATAATGTAAATATTTAAAAATAAATAGGATTTATACATGCTTTTAATATCATTTACAATACTGACAGTATTTTAGGAAACTGAAAGGTCTTACTGTTTTTCCAAATGTCTTTTCTAGTTTCGTGGGTTCACACATTCAGAAATATAAACAAACATAAACTCTGTCCTTAAGAGCACAAAAATGTAATGATTTTGTAAAATTTGGATTGCATTTCATGACCTTATTGGTCCAAACAAGCATCCTGTAGGTTAATCTATTTCCCTTTTATAGACTCCTATATTTTCATAACTCTGTTATGAAATGACTTCTTTCCACAAAGTTTTTAATATAAGAGCACACCATGTGTCTCCAACAAATCTTTTAATGTCTATGTGTTAAAATTCTAACACACACAGTTCTTGATGTGGGTAGTCTCATTCCTCAACTGCATTGTAAAAGAAAAGACTATGTCTCAATAAAATTAAGAAGAAAATAGCTTATTTTTGCACATTTTTTTCCTGTGCCCATCATTTGCCTCAAGATACTCTCATAAGCTCTCTGGATCTAGCATCCTTATGTTACCCTTTAGCATAGGTCTTCTCTTGTGAAGCCTGCTCAACACCTGCAAAATCCAGGCTCTGTCTCATCTTTTTTATTTTCTCTGTTCATGCCAATAAAAACCTGGAAGTTGCTAAGTAACTCCATACTCTACAAGAGGTAAGAACTGCAAGAATTTACAAATACAAAAGAAAGTTTTAGAGGCACAGAAATATATGAATGAACCAAAACTTGGAAGATTGTATGAATTACATATAAAAAAAATTATATAGCTCAGTTTGGCTAGAGAATAGGATGGATGGGAGATTGCAAAATGGGTCACAAATTCTTCCCATTCATGTATTCATATTCTCATTGCAGTGTGATTTTGCCACTCCCTCCATTAAGAAGGGGAATCCATTTCTCCATGTCTGGAAGTAGGCTTGACTGTATGATATGCTTTGGTCAATAAGAAAATAGCAAATCTGATACAAGCAGAGGCTTGAAGAACACTCATTTGGCATTGCCTTCTCTTGCTGATATATGAACCTTATGACTGCCGCATGAAAAAGCCTGGGCTGACATACTGGAGAACGAGAGCCATGTGCAATAGAACTAAACCATCTCACCTGAGTCAACTTGTCCCCCAAACCAACAAGCCTTTCACTACCAAACAAGCAATGGATGCCATCATAGACAAACCAGCCCAGACCTGAAAAACTGCTCTGCTGAGTGCCTGGGTGGCTCAGTTAGTTAAGCACCCAACTTCTGGTTTCAGATCAGGTCATGATTTCACAGTTTATGAGTTTGAGCCCCACATGGGGCTCTGTGATGATGGTGCAGAGCCTGCTTGGGAGTCTCTCTCTCTCTCTCTCTCTCTCTCTCTCTCTCTCTCCCTCTCTCTCTCTCTCTCTCTGTCCCTCCCCTGCTCTCTCTCTCTTTTAAAATAAATAAATAAACTTAAAAAAAAACTGCTCTATTGACCCCCAAGATAGTGAGAAATAAGGAATGTTTGTTTGTTGTTTTAAATAGTTAAGTGTGGGGATAATTTTCAGATAGTAAAAAAAAAATAGAAATATTTGGATTACCTTTAATCTTTTCCTAGCTTAAATTATATCCTTAAATATTTTTAGTATTTCATAACTATAGATTTGAAATAGAAAATTGTCATTTTAGTCTCAATCTTTTATTTTAAAAATTTAGGAAAGCAAGTCTTAGGTTAACCAACTACTACAAATCACACATTTAGTGAAAAAAAAAAACCAAAATTCACATATTTTAGTATTTAGTTTGAAACTTCTTCTCCTATCCCTCAGTATAAACCAACATTTAATACCTATAATCACTTTTATTTGTCACTACGAGGCATGAAGTATACAGGATGCTCATAAAGTCCCTAATCTTCCATTTTTATTCTTGTTTCCCAAATTTCCAGTTATGAGTTTCAAGATTATCAATACTAACCCTGCAGAAATATATTTTTTAGGAATTTCACAATCAAATTTTCTCATCAGGAAATATCTTCAAGCTCATACAAATAAACGTGTTTTATGTTGATTAATGGTATACTTATCCCAAATAATACTTTCACATTGGTTCTTAAATTTAAATATTACATTTAAACAAGATAGAAAGAGAATAGGAAATAAACCATTCAAAGATATCTTTGGTACACTGGTAGTGATGTTTGATTTTTTCACTGTTATTAAAAGACGGGACTCATATATTAGGTAACTGATATAATGGCTTCAGTAAAAGCCTTCTCAAGAGAGAAAACAGTCATTTTAAAATGTGTATCTATGGGTTCCATAATTTCTTCTGTAGTCCATTTCATTCCAAATTGATGTCCTAAATCCTTGGTGTACATGCATAAACACTGTGATTTAACTTAGAGTGCCTAGAGATTTCCAAGTGAGAAACTCAACATTTAAGTCTCACAGATCCACGTGTCCATTTGTGAAAACATGACCAAACTGGATTTTCTGATGTCAACTCAGTTCCACCAAATTGTAAGGCTGATTATTATGTTTCCCAGAATCCTCTTGATTTTTCTAGTTTGTTTGCTCAAAGGAGGAATTCATGTATGGTTTGGAAGGCAGATGAAAAGCAGAACCCATTGTTCTCTGGAAGAGGTTGCAGCTAGGCGATGTGGGTGGATAAATAAACAGAGACATGACCTGGTTAGCTTGTGAGAACCAGCTCCCAACTGGTTCAGTGTCAAATCCTCTGACCCACATTGAGTCTCTCTGACCTCTGTGCTCTTTCAACTTAATTCTGTATTAAGTTTTGTATTAAATCAGAATATATAGAATGGTTTCTGTTTTCCTGACCAAACCTTGACCAATTTCAATTTTAGTGTGTGGATAGGGGTGGTGTCATAACAAAAACCTAAAATAAGTGCATTGGATTTTGGCAAAAAACAAACAAACAAACAAAACCCTTCTGCCAGAGGCTGCAAAAATTATAATCTCTATTCTGTAGCGGCAAAATATGTGGTAAACTGCAGTCAGACAATATACCCATAAACTTGCTACACTGGGCAAGAAAGTCTGGATGCAAAGATTTGAAAGCATGAGCTAGCTACCATGAAAGTTAAAACAGAAGGAAGATGAGCACAAAAAGGAACTGGCCAATTTAAGGGCAACTTAGAGGGAATACAGAGGTCCAGAAATTTCAGTGTTTTTAAATAAAACTACAGCATGCTAAATCAAAAGTGGCACAGCCTTAGGGTATATGTTAAGGAAATGACTAAGTGGGACTAAGGCAGCTGACTATGGCTTCATGTGGCATCAGATGTAGTTTTTTCTTCCCCTTCACTCTAGCTTGGCTATGTGACGCTTTGGCAAATGAGATGTTAGCAACGTAATATGGGCGCAGGCTGGTATTGCTTGTGCAGTTCAGTTGCCTTCTTGCCCAACTGCTATGCCATAAGAAAAACACATTGAAGGTAGACACTGCCTCTCCCTCTTGATTCAAGAATGAAATATATAAAGAGAGCCACCCTAGCTGTCCCACTGAGGGACAGGACAGCCTGAGGCAGAGCTGTCCCAGCCAAGTGCAAACACGTAGGTGAGAAATACATGTTTACTGTTGCACGGCACTGAGATGGCTGTGATTACATATAAAACATAAAGCAGCAATAGGTAACTGATAGAACAGGACTGACAAAGTATTTTTATAGACATAAACTTCTGTAAGGAAGAGAAGGACGAAAGTCAAGATATACATACTTGGGGACACCTGCATGGCTCAGCCGGGTAAGGGTCCGACTCTTGATTGGGCTCAGGCCCTGATCTTGTGGTTCGTGACATCAAGCCCCGTATCAGGCTCTGTGCTGACAGTGTGGGGCCTGCTTGGGATTCTTTCACTCACCCTCTCCCTTTGACCCTCCCCACTTGCTCTCTCTTTCTCCCCCTCAAAATAAATAAATAAATAAATAAATAAATATAATATACATTATGTTATCATTATATATACACATACACACACTTGGTTCTGAGCTAATAGATTCCCGCCGAAGGGATTCGTGATACACTGGATTGCTGTTCCAATTATTAATCTGTGCAGTACACTCCTACTTTTCAGTCATGGAAATTTGCAATGTATCCCCATCTGGATGGAAAACACATTCCCATCACATCGAGATGGATTTAGCCGGTTTATATGATGCAGGGAGAGATTTTAAAAACGCTTTCCTGATTTGGTCTTCTCTCCTGCTCTCTTATGATCATCAATGAGAAACTTATTCCATAGTAACCACTGGACCCAGAATCATGAAGACACATGAAGCAGACCTGAGCAAAACTAAAAGCCTGAAGAAGCAGAGTCACTCTTTCACCTCTGGATCCAGGAGCAAGAAAAATAAACATTTTTTTTTTAACTTGTAAGTCTCTAACAATATAAGTAGTTTGCTAACCAGTGGGGGAAACTTGACTAATGAAGGAGAGGATGATATTGAGAATGACACACTAGGTTATTTTGTTTGGCTGCTATCTGAAAGCTGGGGTTGAGTATTCTAATAGTGACTATCTGACAAAACAAAACAACAAACAAGAAAGGAAGGCGTGCTTTATAACCTGGTAAAAAAGGATTAAATGAATGAATATTGAAGGTAGTTCTCGATTTCAGCATAGTCAATGATGAAAAAATAGATCAGAATATTTTCAATATCACAATAGTGTAACTCAGGGCTAATTTTAGGAATTGTATAGAACAATAGCACAGTTCTGAGTCTAGGAGTTTAAGTAAGGAGAGCAGATTATGTAGCTGAGGACCTGTGTGGCCTTAGAGGGAGAAGCAGGGGAGGAAGCTGGGGGTGTCGGGGAAGGAGCTGGAGGACCTCATCAGTAAGCACAGGGAGATTACCTCACCGTCACTAAAAGCCCCGAAGGAAGAGCTTAATGATTTGATGTTTCTCCAATGCGACAATTAAGAGCAATTCATACATTCTCAATGTGGAGAATTCTAGGAAAATACTAATTGTATTAGCTTTATTAATAAATACACCTACAATTTATGCTAACAAATTTGTCATTTTCTATGACTTGAAGAAAACAGGCAGTTTGTTTTGTTGATTTAATCTACTAAAAACAAAAACCTAATTTTAAGTGTTAGTCAAGTCAGGCATAGATAATCCTTTTTGGAAAGTTTTCCAAATGATTTACTTCTCTTTTCAAAAGCAAAAATATTTCCATTTTTCAAAAATACATCACTGAACTATAGATAAGTGTTAACAGGTTTAAAAACATAAACTGAAAAATAAATTATAATTAATTTAGTTTCCATCCTTTTTAAATAGCATAAGCCAATTTCACATAAATGTAACACGTAATACAAAAGAAGATCAGAATATTCTAACTAATCTTAGTATCAGCAACTTCCTTAAAAGACTCAAGTATCTGCTTTTCTAAAGACCATTGAGAAGTGAAGTTAGTTTTTTTTATCAGATTTTTTTACTATAGCTCAAATACTATAAAATATATCCGTTTCAAATGCACAATTCAATATTTTTAGCAAAATTTATAGTTGTAATTATTGCGAAAATACTGTAAGGTTGTAGACCATTCCATCACTCAGAAAGTTCCTTTGTATTCATTTGCAGAATCTCCATTCCTTCCTCAGCTCCAGGCAACCACTAATCTACTTTTATCTCTAGGGATTTGCCTTTTCTGAAAATTTTATGCAAATGGAACCACAGTGTATGGTCTTCTGTGCCGGACTTCTTTCTAGGTTCTTTCATGTTGTAACATGTATCAACAATTTGTTCTTTTTATTGCAGAATTAAATTTCATTGTGCATAGATATACCACATTTTCTTTATCTAGTCACTAATTGATAGATTTTTGGGTTGTTTCCAGTTTTTTTTTTTTTTTAATTTAACGTTTATTTATTTTTGAGACAGAGAGAGACAGAGTGTGAACAGGGGAGGGGCAGAGAGAGAGGGAGACACAGAATCGGAAGCAGGCTCCAGGCTCTGAGCTGTCAGCAGAGAGCCCGATGCGGGGCTCGAACTCACAGACCGGTGAGACCATGACCTGAGCTGAAGTCGGAGGCTCAACCGACTAAGCCACCCAGGCGCCCCGGATTGTTTCCAGTTTTTAGCGATTCAGAAAAATGTTGCTATGAGCATTTGCATAGAAGACTTTGTTTAGATATATGTTTTGATAACTCATACTCTTAAGAATGGAATTAAGCTTATTATTAATTTAACTTTTTAAGAAATTGCCAAAATCTTTTCCAAAGCCATCTGTACCATTTTACATCCCCACCAGGATTGTGTAAAGTTCCATTTTCTCTATGTTTTTGCCAACACTTGCTAACATCAGACTTTTTGATGCTAACTCTTCCAGTGGATGTCTAGTAGTATTTCATTAGAATTTTATTAATGAATTTTTGGGCAAAATGACAAAATGAGTATTGACTACATTGAACAACTTTACATGTGTTTATTAGCCATTTATATATCCCCTTACGTGAAATGTGTTATAAAATATTTTGCCCGTTTTTAAACTGGATTGCTTGTCATCTTAGTGAATTGTAAAATTTATTTCATATTATGAATATACATCCTTTTTGTTTTATTTTAGAGAAAGAGAGCATGAGCGAGGGAGAGGGGCAGAGGGAGAGAGAGGGAGAATTTTAAGCAGTCTCCATGCTCAGCATAGAGCCTGACACGAGGTTTGATCCCAAGACCCTGGGAACATGATCCGATTGGAAATCAAGAATCAGTGGCTCAACCAACTGAGCCACCCAGGTGCCACGAATATACATCCTTTAACAGATACATGATTTGCAAATATTTCTCCCAGTCTGTACCTTATATTTTACCTGCATAACAGTGTTTCTTGAAGAACAAAAATTTTAATGAGGCCCATTTTTTTGGTCTTTTTACGGATTGTCTTTTTATTTCGTATCTAAGAAACCTTTGTGTAATCCAAAGTCTCATTTTTTTCTTCTGTTTGCTACGAGAAGTAATATAGTTTTGACCCTTACATTTAACCTAAGATACGTTTTTTATTTGATTTTTGTAGATGGTGTTAGATAGGGGTCTAAATTATTCATAGTTCTTCTTTATTCTTCTTTTTAATCGTGACTTTGGGTATTTCAAAGTCCATATCTCCTTTCCGTATATGTAGTAGCTTCCCCGAGTCTGCCATGGATATGTGGAAAGCTGGTATGCAGCCCTCTGTGGCTGTTTCTTCTCATTTCTAGGATTTGTGTGTTAAGTTTCTGGCTCGGTCAGTTTACTGCTCGCTCTAAGGACAACTATTATCTCATTTTAGAAGCATTGTCAGCTTTCCTTGCCCGTTTCCTACCAATTTTGCCATTTTTACTCACAAACACTACGGGGCATGGCCTCTCTGCCCTTTGCACAAAATCAAGTCTGCCCCCTCTCAGTGAAGCAACAGATTTCCACGGGCTGTCTCGTCCTGGTGGCGGCACTGTGCCTACTGATCTGGACACTGGGCGGGGAAAGTGGTTGGTGAAAGCAGCCCCTGGCAAGAAGGCTCCTGATTCCCACTGTTCTTACTCAAAGGTGAGTCATTTTTCTTGAAAAAAATACTTCTCAATGTATTGCTTATATTTAGTCAGCTTCAAGAGCCCTCAATTATTATCAACAATTTTATCCAGTTTTATTGTTGTTTTTGGGGAAAGGGATCCTTTAAACATTTCACCCCTGAGTCTTAAAAAAACAAAAAAATCTGAGGACAAATTTCAGTGAGCATTTGAGAAACTCAACCCAGATGGTGAAAGGGACAGGATTTTGTGAGTTCCATAAGCAGTTTTGTGCTTCCTCCTGCTTGCTCTCTGTTAGGGGAAAGGTGGCATGACACCCTAAGGAGGCCAGTCTTAATCTCAGCAGATTTCCTGGGTAGGCAGTGGACCTGTCTCCCTTTAGAGAACCACATGGACCATAAGTATATCGATAGTGACAATAACTTCAGGATGTTTGACTCCACAGAGGAGAGAAGCCCAATAGTGACTGAAATCTAATTTCCTCCCATCAGGGGTTTAGAGACATAAAACAGATTAAATATAATTTTGTTTAAAATATAATTTTAAAGCTGGGGCGCCTGGGTGGCTCAGTCGGTTGAGCGACCAACTTCAGCTCAGGTCATGATCTCACGGTTTGTGAGTTTGAGTCCTGTGTCAGGCTCTGTGATGACAGCTCAGAGCTTGGAGCCTGCTTCTGATTCTGTGTCTCCCTCTCTCTCTGCCCCTCCCCAACTCATGCTCTGTCTCTCTCTGTCTCAGAAATAAATAAACATTAAAAAAATTTTTTTAAATATAATTTTAAAGGAAAAAAAGAGATATGTAATTTTTATAGCCCAGGTTGGAGGGAAAAGTTCATATTCACCACAAATTGGAATCGTTGTATTTTGATAAATAAATATGGTTTATACATTTAAAGCGATATTTTGTAAATCTGGTTTATAAATTTAAAGGCAAAGTATTTATACACAAAAGAGTTTATCAAGAGAAATGAGATTCTTTAGCTATACATAAAAATGTATATCCAGGCTTAAAGATGATAGAAAAAGTAATATAATGGATTGGTTCTTCTTGGTTTACAGACCATGGAGAAATTCTGATTCACAGGTTAAGAAGTTGCGTTTTTAATGGCTTATGTTTGTACTCTTTAATTAAAATGATAAAGCAGCTTAAAAGAATAATAAAACTTTTTCGTTTCAAGTTAGATCACTAACGATATCAAAGGAATTGCTGATTACTCTCCGTGTGAAAAAAAAAATCCAAGCACAAAGGCTCAAAATTTAAAACTAAGATTTTCTAAAATACAAAATTATCTTAACATGATATATTCTGCATTTATTTGTCATCGTACAATTGACTATTAGGCTGTGACCAGAGCATGTACCGAGCAGATGTGCTGGGATTGTGCTTGGTATTTAATTGAGCATGGCATTTGGGTTCTGTATATGGATATTACTTCTACCTTTTTACATGAGCAGACATGTGCTGTACTGAATTTTAATAAGCCCTAATACAGAGCTACAACCTTCCCTAATCAATGGTATGTTGACAAAGCTTAAATATATACACAGAAATGCAAAGAGTGCTATGTTCAGACATTTGCCCCAAAATGAAGGAACCTAGCAGTATGTGGGAAGGAGCTGGCCCACATTGTGAGAATACTAACACACAGCCAAGAATTTAAATATAAACATTTGAATAGGTTGCTAACCTCTTCTGGGAGGGTTGGTGAAGTTTTCCCTGACGGAATGACTTTACTTGATGCTTTGAAAACCGAAAAAGGAAACAAATTTACACAGGTAAAGTTGTGTATGTGGGGCACTGACAAAATTAAGCAGGAATGGGACACCAGACAGGTGTTCTAGGTGTAATGAATAGCAAATATATGTATATGTAGTGAAACAGCAGGAGACTGAAAATCAGCTGATGTTGAAGGTGGCCAGTATGGCTGGTTTGTAGAAGCAACAGTAGAAGGCTGGGTAAAGAAAAGCAAACTCTTATCTAAGCAGTAAGGATTGATTTAGTTTCAGAAGTGATGGCAAACTATCAAACTCATAGAAGCAGAATGCTGGTTACTAGAGACTGGGAGGAGGGAAAAATGAGATGTTGGTCAAGAGGTACAAAATTTTAGGTATGCAAGATGAGTAAGTTCTGGAGATCTAATGTAGAGTGTGGTGACTACAAGGAACATTACTGTACTCTATACTTGAAATTTTCTGGCAGAATAGCTCCTAAGTGCTTTTATGCAGCACCCCCCAAAGTAACCATGTGAGGTGATATATGTATTGATTAGCTTGATGGTGCTTATTATTTTACAATGTATGCCCGTATCAAGTTGTATACCTATTTATACAATAAAAACATAGAATAATGTGAAGATTCAGGATTCATGATCAGGTCTGAAAACTACTTTGTCAGGCATTGATAACTATACCATGGGAACTTAAAATTATTTCGTTATCTTGCAGGTATGCTTTCTGTCGATTTGTTTTCAGACTGTCAGTGGTAGAAATGTTCAACTCTCACTTTGCCTTTTATTCATGGTCCTGGTGCCCCCTTCCCTTATTCGCCCTCACTCTTCCTCCCTGGTACTTATTACTTGTCTTCTTGTCTCATAATGTCAAAGACTTTCTGGTGGTCACTCCCAAAGAGAAGGTCTTCATTGCAGCCATAGGTTTATTTCCTAGTTTCAGGTGGGGATGTAATCCTATCAATGGTCTCTACTAACACAATGGTTAGTGATCACACCTTTGCTTTGGTGATCTATGGAAGAGGAGATCTCTGAATCTCTCCATATTTTATTACCTATCCAGGAATTCCAACTTTTTCATATAATTACATAGCTTTTTTTTTCTTCTTAAGAATGTGTGTCTCATCTTATCAGAAACAAAACGATTCTGTTGAAGAAGCCTACTGACAAGTTCACAGGCACTGGTGATTGTTAAGAAGCCCCCACATGCCACTAGAGGGACTTTTCTTGTCTACCATTGGATTGAAGAAGAGAATGACATGCGTCTCCTCAGTATCTAATTGCAGGTATTTTCAGAAATTACATTTTCTTTTATGTAATGATGCCATCAGCAAATCATGTGGTAAATATGAGGCCTGGAAACTCCTGATGTAGATCTTGGACCAAGACCCAATTCAAAACTTTTAGAACTGTTTTGGGCTTAGATATTCCATTCAGTAAATAAGAAAGGAGTTGAGGACTACGTGACTGCATTTTTCCCAGCAGCCTTTGTTGATGAAACACCAGATTCAATGTCCTGTAAAGTATAAAGATTTCTGTTGTAATTTATTTTATACATTTTCATGTAAAGCATGCATTATAAGAAATCATTCTTTGAAAGGAAATAAGTGGTTATTGTTTCAGTGGTGGTTTTATTACATTTCTTTTCATTTGTTTGTTTTTAGTTTATATTTTATCTCCTGCCTTGTTTTCTTCTGGATAGAGCCAGCTGTTGAGTCAGCAGTCTATAGGCAACTCAAGTAGGACATGATTACTGAGATTCCTTTTATGTTCTCCTCCAGGGCAGCCACCTGCTTTGTCATTGAAAAAAATGACTCATGTGGCAGTCTGACAAATACCTGGTTGCTCAGCATAGCTGTCTGTGAGACACTTGTAGCTCTGCTTTAAGGGAGGGTAAAAATGAAGATTAAAAATTCATTGAAATATCCCTGTAGTGCCCAGCTAAAAGGCAAAGAGAGACCTTCGTATCATAAATAAAACATTAGCAGAGTTAGTACAGGGCAATGGGCCTCTTTTATGAATATTATATCTAAATGATGCAGGAAAATAAGACAACGAGATAAAAATATATGTCAAAGCAATATCTGAGTCTATGATGCATTCCCTGACCCAATAATCCAACTATTTCAGTCATTTCTTTGTAGTTTGCTCTTTGAACCAGAACGGTCTCAGTTAAATCTGTGTCAAAAAATTCCAGTATAGTTAGCACATGCTGCATAATGGAACCTGAATGAAATACACCAACCTCTTCTGTGTTGGAAGCTCAGAGTGTTGGTTTTTCTACTTTCTAGTAACGGTATTGGAACTTGCTCCATTTATCTCCTTGTGGGTAACACACTACCCCAAGATTCTGAGACTCAAAATAAGTATTTTATTTGCTTTTGATATGTGGGTCAGGAATTCCGGAAGATCTTGGCTGAGTAGTTTGTTTCTGATCCCTGACAGTGTCAGCTGGGCACCTGGGGCTAGAAGACACAATTCCAAAATGACCTCTTCATTCAAATGTCTGGTGCCCCAATACTTCTTGGTCTCTCTTTCTCTCCACATGGCATCTTAATATATTGAGTCTGCCCATGTAGCTTGTGATTATCACCACATGGTGGTTTCAGGGTAGTTGGATTTCTTACACATTGGATTGCTTTCTCCAGAGCAAGACTTATTGGAATATGTCCAGGTAAAAGATGCAAGGCTTCTAATAATCCAGCCTCAGAAGCCCCAGGATATTAGTCTTGCCCATTGTACTGGTCAATCAAATTACATCCTGGATTCAAGGTAAGGAAGAACAGACTCTAGCGCTGGATGGGGGAATGCATATACACACACACATACAGGAAGAAAAGGAATTGATGATGGCCATATTGAAGACAAGCTACCACAGAACTGTTTCCAGATATATCGCAGTCAGAATTTCCCTTGTATGTTATTTCCTCTGTAGATAATGGGCCTTCAGTTATTACTGGCTTTTTCCTTTGCAATATGTTTTAAAATACTTTGATTTTAAAGAAGTTTTACAACATCATGTTGTTACAAGCTATTTGTGATCATGAATTACCATGTTGTGTTCTCCAGTAAACTTTCTTGAATAGAGATTCCTGCCCTCATTGAACAATGATTTACTGCACACCAACCATGTATCAAGCACTTTTCTAGATACTGGAGATAGTGCAATTAAACAACAACAAAAAAAAGAAGTGTCTTTCTCTAAAAATTTTATTCTAGTGGACACAATAAACAAACATAAATTGTAATACGTGAGGTATGATAAGTGTTATGAAGAAAAATAAATCCATGGTTTAGGAAATCTATGAAGTCTGGGTAGAAATCCGTGCTTCTTCAGGGCCAAGAGTTCAAGTTACTACAGCCTGTTACCTACCACCTTGTCCCATATTGTCTGTAGGGAACAAAGCCACATTGCTGACGTTATCAATGCAGTAAGATTATGTGGCCTGAAAAGCGGTGCTTAATTTAGAGATTACAAAGACATGTTTAAAAATTTTATGGCCAATCCAGAAAATGTATTATATACCT
The DNA here is from genome assembly GCF_023721935.1 of Panthera uncia. Taxonomy (NCBI): domain Eukaryota; kingdom Metazoa; phylum Chordata; class Mammalia; order Carnivora; family Felidae; genus Panthera; species Panthera uncia. Next base: position 137,527,308 of record NC_064816.1, on the reverse strand, counting down.
TTTTTTTAAAATACATTTTAAGGAGTTCATATATCCCTTGCAACTCAGCGTGTTCAGGCACAGGTAAAGAATAAAGACACTGAGCTCTAGTTCAGTTTCCTTTATAATGCTGTAGCAAACATTCCTAATTAACAAAAGGATATTGATTTTCACCAGCTTCCACCATTGAAATAGTCTGAATAAAATTTACAAAAGGATTTCTGTGTGTGTACGTGTGTGTGTGTGTATGTGTGTGTCTCACAGCTTAAAAGTCTATTTGTTTATGACTATTTTGCACTTTATTTTGTAAAACTGCACTGAGGTTCTAGCTCAGTGAAGGAGATAATATTATAGATTGTGGGATGGACTTCTAAATATTTTCTCCGTGGTAACTTAATGAGAAGTCATAAGATGTCAATAATGCTGTTTTCAATTGGCTGTGAATTGTTGCTTAAATCTAGTCTCATTCTTTTTTCTTCATATATATATTTTCCTAATGGGCTGTTTTCAAATACTGAGTAGATGAAGTTGTTTATAGTTACTGCATGCAGTCAGGGTATCTTAATTTTTTTTAAATGTTTATTTATTTTTGAGAGAGAGAGAGTGACAGAGCACATGCCAGGGAGGGGCAGAGAGAGGGGGAAACAGAATTCGAAGCAGGCTTCAGGCTCTGAGCTGCCAGCACAGAGCCCAACGTGGGGCTTGAAGCCACGAACCATGAGATTATGACCCGAGCTGAAGTCGGACACCTAACAGACTGAGCCATCCAGACGTCCCCAGTCAGGGTATCTTAAAGAAAAACTTTCTGACTTATCTTATCTTGTAAAAAACATAGTGATTAGATATTTATGAGATTCTATTTTAAACTAACAATTTAAATGAGATAAAATGAGAATTTAAGATTTATGTCTATAAATACATCAAGTATTCTCTTATAATAATTGTTATAAATTAATATTTTATTAATGTAATTATATCTCAAATACTCTATTTGGGTTGTTACTAAAAGTAATCCCCTGGAGAAAATTTTTGTCATAAGAAAATAATTATTCTAAATTTTAAAAGTTATCCCCTTGATGCTATTACAAAAATATGGATATCCATAAAGAGAGTGTCTCTTTGTCTTTTTTTTAATGTTTATTTTTGAGAGAGTGAGAGAGAGAGAGAGAGAGAGAGAGAATGAGCAGGGGAGGGACAGAGAGACAGGGAGACACAGAATCCAAAGCAGGCTCCACAGCTGTCAGCCCAGAGCCTGATGCGAGGCTCAAACTCATGAACCATGAGATCAAGACCTGAGATGAAGTCTGACGCTTAACTGACTGGACCACTCAGGCACCTCGAGTGTTTTTCTCTTATTTTTATCATGTTCTTGAGAACTTTGGGAAAACAGCACAGATTGTGTGCTCTATAGACTGCAGTTATCCCCTTTAAGTAAAACATGATAGTTATATATTTCTAAGATAAAATGCTAACTGATTTCACCTGTGAGTTTATGGCAATAAATGACAGCTTAACATGTATTTGGACTTCAACACAGCAGACAGTGAAAAATGGCTATTGGCACATCCCACGGGGTGTGAAGGTCTTTAAAGGAAAAGCACTGGTCCTTAAAATGGGAATATAACTACAGCATATATTATGTAGAATATCATATTATTAAAGTCCTCTCATGCAATCATACAACATAGAGGGACTTACTCTTCTGTTCTAAGTAGGTTCTTAATACCTTTGGAGGGACATATAATAAGAAAAAGGTGCTGCTATGCTTTGGACTTCGTTGCCTAATTTGTTTTGCAATAGATTTATGCCGCCACGACAGAGCTATGGCTAAAAGAGATCTTAAAATGTGAGATTATTCACATAGTTAAGTCACAATCTATCTGGATTTCAAACATGGTCATTTAAGTATCTCTTAATTTGGCTTTATGGGCTCTAATATTTAAAAAAACAACTTCCTGATCTTCAAAAGAGTTCTCACGTAAGTTTTATGACAAATAATAGTAATGTTGGTGATATCACTACTATAATAGTGCTACAACTACTAGTAGAGAATTACTCTGATGGTAACAAAACTAACAATTATTTTGCAGAAAATTCCAAACCACAGGCATCAGTATAAAATATTCATCTTAGTCTTCAAATCAAAAATGCAGACATTCATAGTAACACAGCACACTTACTTGATATGCTCTGCTAAATGCTTTTTAAAATTTCATTTCACCAATTTCTAATTTAGGTAATTTGTCTGTAATCTCTAAGTTTCTTTCAACAAATTTAAAAGTATGTTTTCATGTGCTGCCATTATTTTCCTGAAAGAAATATAAAACAGAAACTGTAAAATTCAAGCAAATGCTCAATTTTTTTTCAGAAATATACTGTGGAATTAGCAAAAAACATAGGAAAGGCGTATTTTGAAACCATTTCTCTTACTCTTAAGTTGTGTCTGTACATTAGCACAGCACCCAACTTTTTGTCTTTATCTTTGCTTACTTTATGGATTTCCAGGCACCCATTAACATGTCTTATTATTAATGTATTGACTGAAATGATAAAAGTTGTGGAATTACATAAGAGGGTAAAAAATCAGGCTTCTTTTAATTAATTTATTTTTGTTTTCTGGTATGAGTCCTCTTTTAGTGTGACAATATATATAATTTAACAAAATTTACAGACTTGAAACACTATAATAATGAAGTATAATTTAATATACATGGAGAAATATTTACACTAGATATTTCACATATAAAATTTCTGCCCATAACGTTCAAAGAACCTCCAAGATTCAGAATTAAGTCTTTTTGCATCTCTCCACCAGTTATTACATTCCAATAAATAGGATTGTGTTCTATCAAAAATTAGTGCTTATGTAACAACCTAAAAGGATTTTTTTTTAGTGTTTATTTTTGAGAGAGACAGAGCATGAGCAGGGGAGGGGCAGAGAGAGACGAAGACACAGAACCTGAAGTAGGCTCCAGGCTCTGAACTGTCAGCACAGAGCCCAATGCAGGGCCCAAACTTAGGAACCTTAGGATCATGACCTGAGCCGAAGTCAGATGCTTAACTGACTGAGCCACCCAGGCGCACCATTATGTAACTTCTTTTAAATCATAATCAGAAGGTAGGAAAAGTGCTTTGCAAGTCATTTTCATATGGTGTTTCATATTGCACTGTTTTTTTTTTCCAGGAAGGAAACATAAAACTGCTTTTTTGCTCACTTTGAATCCAGGAAGTTACAAAGTATACATTTGGAAATTCGATGCAGAAGTCTCATAATTATTATCTGACCCACTAAAAGAACTTTATTTGTTCTGCTATCCTATTGTTTCTTCAGTACTTTACAAAAACACTGGTAAAGAGCAATGACAATACAACTAATGCCTAATTCATAAAGCTGAAGAAAGTTGGGACTAACAACTATCTTTGTCTCACTGCAATGTGTTTTCTCTACATACCAATCCAATCTGTGCCAAAAAATGGTTTGTGTACTATAAATTCCAACATGGTTAGATAATAAGATTATAATTCACCTAATAGCAACATTTAATAGGATACCCACATACACTGCCAACAAAAGAAGGAATAGGTAATGATAGTTAAAATCTAACATCTAATTATAAGGGCATAAATAAAAATATCAATGTTTTTCAATATATCCAGAAAATATTGCTCTTATATTTACAACCGAGGCTGCCAACGTTTAGCTTCATTAGCTATGCCCATACATAATATTCCAGAGAAGTTTAAATGTCTAGAGCTGGAAAGCCTTCCTTTTTTATCTATTGGCTAAAACACCAACTTGATGTACCAGCACAAATCCAAACTGTCAAATAAGGCAAAACTGTGGGTGCATTTGACAGTAAATAGCAGTGCTCATTTCTGAGTAACAAATGATTCAAAAACGTGGAAGGGTAAATTTATAAAAGAATCAAATGAAATTCTCCTTACTAAATGTAATGGTATACCTAGAAGTTCAAAAATCCCTGCAAAATGGCAAACTAATACTGAGGCAGGGCTGGGATAGTGGAGTGGCTTTGGTTCTGTGGTCAAATACTCTCTGAAAATGATGAATACTCCTTGCCCTATTTTGCAGCACAATGTGGCACAGTGAAGGTTTACAAAGTGCTAAACAAAAGAAATTTGGTTAGCATTTTTTTATTCCCGAAGTTCCCAAATGTATCTGACCTTAGAACCTTGTTTTATCTTTTTGCTTAACACTTTTAAAACATAATATACACTTTGTGAAAAAAAAAGTGCTACAGAAAAATATAAGTCCCAAATGATTTTGTACACTTAAACTGTGCAGGGGAAAGTTTCAAAGAGATACATCTCTAGGTAGGAATTCAGGTTTCTTTGAAAACACGCTGAACTATGAAATTACATAAAAGCAAACTGATATATATCTGTGTGTGTGTGTGTGTGTGTGTGTGTGTGTGTGTCAGGTGGCATTCACACACATACACAGTGATTCACACATATAGAGATCATACACGTTCCTTTCATTTTCTATGTGATTTTTATTTGATATCTGAGACCGTCTCATAATTATTGCAATTCCACAAGTAAACTGATATTCTGAAACCTTTTGGTTTGGAAGGCACCTACAGAATTGGCCATTTATGCACCATGGATCTGTTGTTGTTGATTTTTAACCTGACTTATTGCTTATTTACACTTCAAAAATAACATACACCATAAAACAACAACAGTTCAAAATATTAGTTCAAAATATTAATGAGTTTTTATTTTGATAAAATTATCTCTGCTATTACTTGAGAATATTAACAGAAGGGGTACCAGAATTCTCTTTTGCCCAAGTACACTTGATCACAAACACACAGACATTCATGCACCAGAGAGAAAGACAGAGCTACTTATGTATGCAGCAGAATAACATCACATTGAATTGAGGAACTAGTCTCTCGGGACCAATTTTATGCCTTCCTCTACAGCTGTATGGAGCCACTTTGGAACATAATATATTCTTTTGAAGTCAATGATCCCTGAGGGTTCAAAGCAAGATAAGAATTTGGCTCTTGATAGAGTGGATGCATTGTGTAGAATAGAGTCTTTAATTCTAAGCCTCACTGAGCACACACACATACCCACACACATACGAGATGAAGAGAAAAGTGGGAGTGACTCACAGGAGAATACATAAAATGGTCAGGGCCCCAAATATTGATCTGACGTGCAAACAAAACCAGATGAAATAAAATTGGAAGTTAAGTATTCTTTGCATTGGGTGTGAGGTTGTGGAAGTATGTGCAGTTGTCTGTCTTTACTTAAAGGAGGGAGAAATAATAGGAAGAAAATGAAAGAGAAATTATCAGATAATTCAAAAGAGGTATTGCCACAGAAAAGATAATCAAGCTTTCAAAGGAAAATATTGCCAGTTTTTCTGAAATTCAGTTTCATAGCATCCAACCGAGAGCCACTTTCCAAGTATGAATCAAAGTCCCAAAGGGATTTTATTAGAGTAAAGCTGTTCACAGATTTAACTCAAACTTACGAGCATCCACTGTAAATTTGTGTGTGTGTATGTGTGTGTGTGCAAATATGTGTGTGTTCAACATCTTTGTGAAATTCTCCTGGTAACATTATACAAAAACAAGAAAAAAATCATTTTTTCTACACATAATGCATACAGTTAAACAATAGAATTATCCATTAATAATAACTTCAGTGATTAGTTCTGTTGGTAATTATTTATGTGGGTTTCTAATTATTATTTTGAGAGAGAGAGAGAGACAGAGAGCACGTGCAAACAGGGGAGTGGGGCAGAGGGGGAGACAGAATCGTAAGCAGACTCCATGCACAGTGTGGAGCCCTACACAGGGCTTGATGCGGGGTTCAATCCCACAACCCTCAGATCAAGACATGAGCCAAAATCAAGACTTGGATGCTCCACCGATTGAGCCATGTAGGCGCCCCTGGGTTTTGTAGTTGTTAGATTTCAATTCATACAGAATTTTGTGTCCAAAAGCAGTTTCGCTCTTATTGTTTACCTTATTTCAGGTTAATAGATTTTGGAATGCACAGCTGAAGTTCTTACTTAATATTACTAAGATATATATTGGATCCTGATGGCATGTTAGTATGGAGGGGCTCTAGGATTCCCATTCAAAGAGCTTCACAGTTGAAACAAAGTTGAAATTCAAAAAACTGCTAACAGAAACAAAGCTTGTGAAGCAGGAATCACTGGGAAAAAAAATCTAAGACAAAAGTAACTTACTTGCTTTTGTCGGTAATCCTTGAATCCAAAAGAGAAAAGAGACATTTGCTCTAGGAAAGAAGTTCATATATATATTTACCCAATGGGTTAGAGATGACTAAAAAAGAAAGCTCAATTTGAGAACAATGTTGGAGCAACTCCAAACAGTACAGACTCCCTGCTCTTTCATTGCAAGAGTAAGATTTTTTTTTTTTAAATTTCACGAATTGTGCAAGTGGAAAAGGCAGCAGATGTGATTGCACAATGATGGATATCTTGGACCAATTCCAACATTATAACTGTTGCTGGGTTCTCTGTTATCATCAGAGAACTGTGTATTTCAGCTAGAATCCTGTCACTTTTCCATTGCAGTGCCTAACCTATTGACTTAGTAACTCTGATCTTCTACTTTTAGAAATTGGAGATAAGCCAAATAGCTTACTGTCTTGGACAGGTTATAGACTGGTCAACTCTTTTCTAGGTCATGTATAGATCTCTTTTCTTTCTTCAACTGCACCCAACAAACCCCTCTACCTTCACATTTACTCAACTGAGCTTTTGACTTTTTCCACCACTTTTTGCATGCCTTGACTTGGTAAAGTCTTCCTTAAACCCAGAAGTGTATTTCCTTAGCAAGAGCCTGGGATTGTCTGCTTCTCATTCTGTACATAGGCTCCTGGCACAAGCCAGGAGCCAAGCCATATAGAATTTGTTTAATGTCTACCTAAAACTTTAGCACATTGTCACATTTTAAAGCAACTTAAGATACCAGTTTCTTGAGGACAACTAATACAGAATATAGAATAAGTAGTGAGGCACATCTGGAAAGAGTTTCTTAATCTCAAATACATATGGATATATAGTCCACAGGAGAACAAACAATACTCTACTGAACAACCATGTAAAAACAGATACAAAGGCAGCCATACTAATCTGCCATTCTCTTTAATTTAACAAAAAGAATGATAAAATGGCACAAAGGGGGAAAGGGTACATACATATCTAACTGCCTCATTCCTAGGGCTCACCCTCCATACACAAATATGCCAAGTAAGAATACTTCCATGCCAACAAAGGAGGTGGGAGGAAGTTATGCATTATGACTAAGTAAAGATTCTGATGAGAATGAAGCAAATAGAAAAAAGCATAATGATACCAAGCAACAAAAGGTGATATAAATTCTCTCACATTAAACACATTTTCACATAGCTTCTGGAATAGCTATTCAAAAATGTAATTCTTTCCATTTCCACTTAAAATTCTTTTTGAGAGCAAACATCTTTGCAGATAAATACCAATTTAATATTAAATGGAAACTTTTCATGAGTTACCACCTCCCTCTCTAGCTTACCCTCCTCTCATCCAACCTCTGGGTATTGTACCCAAGTTCCAGACATACCACGCTCCTTCTACCCATGCTTAAAAGCACTGAGCTCCCTCCCTCCCAACTCCTAGTCCTCTGCCTATGCCTCGACATTTCTCCCCTCAAATCATTCTCTTTGCCTTGGATAATTCCTTTTTTCCCTTCAAAACTCAAGTTTGATATATCACTCACCTTTTCATGGCTCCCATAGCATTCTGTATTTTAATTTAACTCCATTACACTTTGTTTTGAAAATGCCTTTTCATTCCTCTACCTACCTTGAAGTGATTCATTGTTATATGTACACAGCCTAGCACAAAGCTTCCTACATACTATCTACTCAATTAATATTTTCTGACCAAGTGGGAATCAACTAGATGGTTTTTTTGGTCAAGTGCTTTAGAGAATTCTTATAGTTCTTTTTCAGCAATTAAATTAAATTCTATGGGGGACTTCACTGTAGATGTGTAATTGCCATATAGCTATATAATAGCAGTATTTATTAATCAATGCTCTTGAAAAACTTTAGCATTTGGCTTTTGATATATATATATATATATGTATATATATATATATACACACATACATATACACGTAGGTTAATCTTTTTTGGTTAAGGTGTATGGATTATCACAAAAAGTGCTCCAAGATATTTTGTTTGTTTTCATTTGTAACGTTATGTGCACTTTGATGGATTTACCCTAAGACAAAAGAACAAAGCTCAAATACTTCATGAAACAAATATCTAAATCCCTAGCAGAGGAAATCAACACATTTAGCAAATGCTTATACACAAAATTTCCTCTTTCAGGCACCTCCAACAAAGGCAAAATAGAAAAAAAAAAAAGGTAAGTATTTGCTCAGTGCCTGGTAAGCAAAAAAAAAAAAAAAAAAGTGTGACAGCCATCATAGAGAGAAGAAAACATTGTTTCTAGAAACTCATAGACTATTCTGTTTTCTGTATTGTTCCTAATGAAGCATGTCCCTAACAAACTAGTGCAGTGGTACTAACTGAATTGAAATGAGCAAGCAGTAAATAAATACATCACCATGTATTAAAGAGCATACATTTCTGGGATTTTTTTTATTCAAAGAGTTCTCAATTTTTTTCTGCTTTTCCTTCCAGATCCGCCATCCACCTATCTCCCCTGATTCTTTTGCAAGTGTCTCTCAATAGTGGACTCAAAAGCCAAGTGGGCTTCTTGATGAAGGCTCCAAGGGTCAGTCTTCTTGGGGATGGGTAGAGGAGAGAAAGACAGAGTAAGCCAAACAAACTGTAGGCTTTTGTAAACATAATTGTTAATTATTAAAACTCTTAAATATAGAGTAGTTTAAGAAGAAGAAATGAAAAATCTGGCAAGTATAAATGACTATGATGTTCATTTTGTTTTCAATGTTTATTTATTTATTTTTGAGGGTCGGGGGTAGGAGCAGAGAAAGAGGGAGTAAAAGAATCCCAAGCAGGCTCTGCATGGTCAGCACAGAGTCTGATACAGGGCTTGGACCCATGAGCCGTGAGATCATGACCTGAACCAAAATCAAGAGTCAGATGGTTAACCAGCTGAGCCACCCACAGGCTCCTAAATGGCCATGGTATTAAAATTAAAACATTAAAATATGTATGCCACAGTTTTTGGAAAAAATAATTTGCAATTAGGGATACATCCTCTAGGAACCCTTTTATAAACTGGAAATGCAAATCACAATGACCTCTTTTGGAGACCCACTGTGTACCATAAAAACTTCCATCTATCAGAGTGCTTGCAAGGATTTACTGCTTTCATTTTAATTAATTTTTCGTATTATTATTTAAAATGTTCAGAGAGGAAGAATCATGTTATATTTACTTTTTATTGTAGCATTTCTTCATCTAACCATTCCTGGCACATGGTATGCGCTTAAAAATTCTTGCCGAATGAATAAATGAATAATTAGATGGTCTAAGTAAAAATCAAAAGTTTGGGGCTAACAACTGAATTAAAATAACTTTTTAGCTGGTTACTTTTGTATTCAGAACATTTAGTATCAGTATTGTATTACAGCTGCAGCAGCAGCAGAGACAATAAAATGAATGTGTAAATCAGTAGATACCCTTAAATAGAACAATTGACCCCAAATAAAGTATGTCTCACAATGTAGAAGCAAATTCTGTTTTGTTATAAGCATAACAATATTTCTGGGTACAAACCTAGGTCTCAAGATGCTTGACTAATCAAATAAATCTGTGTACTTGGGAATGTCAAGTGCATTCAGGATTCATGATACCTATGCGTCCCGGCCATCATCTAGGTGTGGAGATAGTAAAGGACATACAGACACAGACCTGATGGAGTAATGGCAAATAACAGCACTATTCCCTGCCTTCAAAAGTTATTCATGAGACCATCACCTCTGCACATTTCACACGTCTCTTTCTTTCAAATATTAGGATTAAAATTTTGGGAAAAAAAAGTGGCATTTGTCATCATTAAGAATTAATGTGGTTTAATTCTTGCTTTTTTGGAGGGAATCTCAGATCTGATAAGTAATGGAAGGAAATAGTGCCAAAGGGTTAGTTACCCTGCACGGTTTTTACTGTCATAGCACCCACAAATATGTATATTTAGCTTTAAAACTAATAACTAAAGCACATCATTTAAAATGTTTTAGTGCAGAGGCAGCAATGAAAGAAAAACAGAAATTCAAATTACTCCAAGTAGAATTAATTCAGAACATTCCTCTTGCATTAGGCATATTTCAGTGAAGTACTTACAGCTCAGGGGAAGTTTTTAATGGGAACAATATTCAAATAGATAAAGGCAACTTAATGTTTTTCCTGAATTTATCAGGATACACCTTTTGTGTTTGATAGTGTTAATAGGACAATAACATAGTCAGCAAATTACTTAATTGAAATGATTGCCTTTACATCTGGACACAACTGATGAGCCATAATCACCAGCCCTTCACTTCCATGTTCCTTAGTCAATACAGCCGCAGGGTGAATGGCAGAGCAGAGGAAAACTGTACTACTACATCAACATCTTAGCACTGATTCACAACTGATTTTGTCTGGGGTAGAGTTTGGGCACCTTTTGGATAGCAGCTCTCTTTGATTGCCTACCATATTTGTTCTATGCTCTCTGTGACCGGATTTCTTTTTTGTATTTTGTGTAACCCTTCAGTTGCCCCATTGATCTTAGGCACTTTTGAAATGGTCCCTGGAGCTCTGTGTCATGGCAAATGGACTCTATTTCTCTTATTTTCACATGCAATGGTGGAACCTTCTGACATAACTAGCTATATACCCTAGTATTCTATACCAATATACCCTAGTATTCTGTGTCCACGGTCACCTAAGCCTTTCTTTTCCATGTTCGACTCTACGAATCACATTTTCTAAGACTCTACATTGGAATGTATAAAAACCCTCACACAAGTCCAAAATTTCCTACAAATTTCTGAACACTTTGCATGAGAGATCTGACTATCCTTTTTGGTGAGGTCAACCCTTCTTTCAGATTAATTTCCTTTTTTTTTTTTTTTTTTTTGATCTTCTTCATCAATGCACTCCACAGAGCCAGGCAGATCTCTTTTATAACAAAAATAAAAAAACAAAAACAAAACAAAAACTTTAAATGAATTTAACAACAGTTTGGACACCTGTAATCATGATCCTTTTGAGGTTAGCTCAAATAATAAAAGGATACATGTTTCTCCCAGACTGTGAATTCTTTGATGCAAATAACTTTGTGTATAGTTTGTGCATTCCCTAAAACTTAGTATTGTGTTTGCCATTTAGTTAAGACTTGATAAAATAATTAATGAATTTCTGTAATATTATCTTAATATTAAGAAAGCTACTAACATTTATGGTAAGGCAAAAGTCTATTTTTAATTTCCTACAACTTGCAGGTTACAAATTATAGCTTTTCTTCAAATTAGTTCAATAATGTTTTTCAATGATACTTGAAACAGAAGATCAAGGATTCAAGATGCTAAACAATTTCCTTAAGCATGTGGCTTACACTTTTTGTTGATTATGGTATGCTCTGCTTTTATTTTGTCATTATGTATTAATGATGTCATATTCATTTGATATGATATATGAGGAGATTAGATTTTTGATTTACTTAATTATTCTGCAAGTTGAAATATGGTAGTACTATATTCTGTTCCTCAACTATATCACAAACTACCTTATGACCTTGACATTGCCATTTTTTCCTTCATTACCTCCAAATTTACGTTCTTCCTCTTTTGTAGGTTAGGACGTGCCCAGTGTTTCAAATTTCAGAACTAAATAACAGTACAACATCTGGTACCAATTATTTTATTATTAATAGCAGATACTATGTCACGACAGCTCATATTATTTTAGACTCTTTAATAAGACACCTGTGCATGAAAGAGGTAGCTCTCCAGGTTTGGGTTGCTCAAATCCTGTACATTCCCAAGAAATGCTTGTCTTCAAGACTGGCCCTTGGCTAGCTCTTAGATGATGAACTCTGAGCCCTTGGAATATTCTGCCTTATAAAAATATTTTCGTATGCCTGAGACTGTGGCCCATGTTGTTCAATTTGATGAAATAATTTATGCTAACAATGTAATCTATAGCGAGTGCTTGTTTTTATATGCCCAAGGACATGGGCCATGCTGTACCAGTTTGATCACACAGGTTATGTTAACAATGTAATTTATGGTAACACCTGTTTTTGCTCTGAGGGGGCTGGAGTCTCAATAGCTGAGGTTAGTCATGCAGGTGCTGCATTCTTGCATGACTAACCCCAGTAAAAAACAAACAAACAAACAAACAAACAAACAAAACAACCCTGGACACAAGACTCAGGTAAGCTTCCGTGGTTGGTAACACTTCACACAGGTTGTTACATATCATTGCTGCTAGATTAAATGTGTCCATGTGACTCCACTGGGCGAGGATGCCTAGAAGCTTGTGCCTCCTTTCTCCTGGACTTCACTTCAGAGTCCTTCCCTTTGCTGATTTTAGTCTCTATCTTCTTCCTGTAGTAAAATCTAACTACAAGTGTAACGACTTGTGAGTCTTGTGAGTCCTTCTCATGAATCATGGAGCCTGAGGGTGGTCTTGGAGATCCTAGCACAACACCTTAGTTGTTACTATTATTGCACAAAAAGCCACCTTCAGTCTTTATCTTTACTTTTTTTCAGTTTATAGTTTTTCATTTTATTTACAGCTCTTGTTACTGTATGCCTCAACCCTCCACCAGGGTGCCCTTAAGGTGCCCAGGTTTTCCTTTCCTAATCACCCTTTTGTGTGTCTCCTCTTTCTTCCACGCACACATGTTTCTGTCCTCGTCCAAACACTGTGTCCTTTCTTAAACTGAATCCAATAAAACTAGATTAAAGTTTCTCCTTCAGACCTTCAAAAATAGGAAAGAAAGTAAAAAATAAGAAAGAAAATTTGTGTATCTTTGTATATAAATCTTAAGTTCCCGTGACCTACATCTTTCATTTCCCACCAGGAGTGTTAACTTCCTTTACTTACAAATCAGTCACTTAACAGACAAATATTTGCTTAGCCCCTGAATGTTTTCTTTATCATTACCCTATACTGGATAAATCAAACATAGGTTTTAACTTCTAGGAATTTAAAATGTAGTCAAAATTTAAACAGTAGCAAATGAATGATAAGAAAGATTCTAAGAAAGATGCAAAGGGAGATCTGTGGGAGATTTAGAGTAAAGACACTGATTTTCTTCAGTGCTAATTCAGGGTTTTTGTTGATTTTTTATTTTTATGTGTCTCCATATTTGTGTTCTTAACTTTAATTTCAAATTCTTAGTACACAAAATCATGCTTGCTCTTAATAGGCTGGCATCATGTCTACTATAGTAAAATATAGAAATAGACAATGTGGAGGTTTTTTTTTTTTTTAACAAAGTTGTTGGAGTTATTTTAAAGGAATATTAAAAAAAAATTTTAACATTTATTCATTTTTGAAAGGCAGAGAGAGACTGAGCATGAATGGGGGAGGGGCAGAGAGAGAGGGAGACACAGAAACAGAAGCAGGCTCCAGGCTCTGAGCTGTCAGCACGGAGCCCGATGCGGGGCTCGAACTCACGGACCGCGAGATCATGACCTGAGCCCAAGTCGGCCTCTCAACCAACTGAGCCACCCAGGCGTCCCTTAAAGGAATATTTTTAAATCAATGTTAATTTAAAAAAAAACCATGTTACTATAAATAGCATTTTATTAAAACTACTCAGGCTTTTAACTTTGGCTTCAACGGATTGTCTCAGTTTTCAACATTGCTTCTCTGTGTTAGTTATTAACTATAATTTTAGTTATAGTACTAATAATTAATAATTATAAATTTATTCTTTAGCCATATTAAAAGGCAAACCTTTGCAGTAATCAATAAATACATTTATTTACTTTGTAAACTTGTAAAAGAACAATTGCTGATTGAATGAAGAAACTTAACATGCAACATTTTGATTCAGTTACCCTTATTTGTTCATTTATATTCCTAGTTACGGTACAAAATCATGTAAGAGTTTGTGACTCACTAGCTAGTGCCTGAGGTTTATATCATTCTATTAAAATGTACATTATTCCTAATTGATTATCTATATTGTGAGTCATACAAGTTGCATTCTAAATGATATTTTTAAATTGTATATGATATTTGTGAGCTCAGATGTATCCTACAGAAACTTAAATTTTATACATCTATGTGAGCTTGAACTTCAGCTCAGAATGAAAAGTGGCAATTTCAACTTATATAGAAAATATAAAATTAAGTAGAAGCAGTGAGGTCAAACATAAAATTAAATATAAACCACAATCAGTATTAATGTTTGACATCACTAAAATGAGATAAACTTGGCTGGGATAAAAAATTTCTAAAAACCCAACTTTGTTCCATAAAATAAATTCAATCAAAGCAAAAAGACAGAGGAAGATGAAAAAAAGAAATAGAATAAGATATAATAGTTATATAAATCAGAAATCAGAGAAAGTGATTTTTAAATAAATGTAAATTTAAAAATAGTATAAATGGGAAACATGTAATATTTGAAATGAATAAAATTCACCATAAGACTTTACAGTGATAAGTTTATATGGCCCAAACATCACTTTTAAAATGCATACAGGAGATACTGAATGAAATACAAGGAGAATCTGAAAAATCTATAATGTCATTTGGAGGTGTTAATAGGTCCCCTTCAGAAAGCATTTTGAATTAGGCGAAAAGTACAAAAAGGGTAGTATGATAGAGATAACTATGTGTTCACCAAACCTCTTTTCTATTCCTCTTTGTCACGGAGGGGTTTTGTATTTCACAACTTCTCCTGAGGTCTTCATGACAAGGTAACATGATACAATGTAGCTGGCAGTGAAGGGACCTACTTCCCCTTCCCTGCCTGGTTTAAACAAAACCTCCACAACTCTCCACAAACTCTCGTCCTCTATCTTCTGATCAATATTCTTTCCATACTCTTTAATCGTCACTGTCTCCTCATATAACTCTGATTAAATCAGCATTTATTTAGTCACCTTTACATAAATTTGTCACTTTCCTCATTTTATTTACTGTTTTCAGTTAAGAAACAGCTGTTTATTTCTACCCTGAGTTTCGCACATTTCTGGAATCTCTATCGCAGTTTTCTCTGCTTGCAAACGGCTCCTCTCTCTTGTAGCACATGCTAAGTGCATCAAAAAACACAACAAAATCACAATGCTAACATACTGTTCACATACTTTCTCATGAACTTAATACAAGTTTAATATGTGCTTTCCCAGGAATTACAGATGGACTTTTACTAAATATTTACTACTGCATAATTTGACCTCTATCTTCCAATTCTCTGAAACAAGTTTCATCAATACCTACCATCTGCGTAAGCTGGAAAAAAATTAAAAAATGGGAAAATGAGTAGGTCAATCTCTCTTAGGAAATAAAAGAAAAATACCATGAATAAGAAGGAGTATCAGCTCAGTGTCACACTTAATGACCCAAAAAAGATTCAGCAGTAAGTTCCATGGTGATGAATTGGCCAGATATACCCAAGAGAAGCCAGTAACTGATTTCCTATATCCCAGGAAATGAATACTATAGATCACCTATGAATTATAATGGAACAATGATAAGACACATATATTTTTAATAATGGTAACAGGTTTGGTCAATATATCCCAATTAAAGGATGACAGGTTATATAATAAAAGTATATCACTTTTTGGGGGGGAAGACAAAAGTTTCAAACAATTAAAGCCTATGGAAAAGGAAATACACTTAGAAATAAATGTTATTGATCGTTCAACTGAAGTTTATCTATAAAAGAGAAGCTTATCCTGATGATCAGTGATTTAGTTTTGAATCACCTTTACATAAATGGCCAAACCTGTGTTATTTTGAACAGTAATCAATTGAAAACCAAGATACTGTGAATTTATGTGAGCTAAGAATATAGTCTTTTACTTTTAGGTCTGGTAAACTAGCTGCAGACACTGTAAGATAGCAAAGTGATACATTAAAACATTAGGAATATATAAAAGTGGGGATAACAAAAATCCTAAGCATCACCTAGAATTATACGAGTATTAATTAATTTTATTAATATATTTATGTTGATATGTTTAAAATAACTTTTAATAATAAGGTATAGAATGTTTTTATTATGCATGCTTTGTGCTCTATATGAGAAGCTTTCGTTTTTAAAAATCAGTTATGAGATACCATTGCAGTACCAATTTTAGGGAATATGATTAAGATAAATGATAAATCTTTAAGAAAAACTGAGTTTTATAAATTTAATTATTATACATACACATTTAATAAATTTTTATTTAACGTAAAATTTGTGAGTGTTAATCTCTGTGCATAACAGTCCCTTAAAGGACCTATCAACTCGTTCTAAATTAAAGAATATGACTTTGCTTCAAGCCAGATGTAAATCTGCAAGGCCAGAAATCATGCTGGCCACACTAATCATACACAATATAATTAAAACACAAGAACAACGGACAAGTAGTTTTATACACTTGGAAACCAAGTAGGTCGCTAGATAAATGTTCAACATAGAAAAATCAAAAGGTTTCCTGTGTGCCAAAAATAATCAACAATAAAATGAAGTGGAAAGAGGGAATTTCTATGTAATTAAAGACAATGTGGCTACTTGCTTTCACATTTAATAATTAGCTCTTCCAAACAATTAAAAAAAAATGCAACTACGCAAAAACCATCAGCAACTCTGAAGTCAAAGAATGTTGGAACTTCAAAATAACTCTTAGTAAATAAAGAGAAATCACTGAATCCCTTCAAATCAAACTGAGAGCTGGATGGCAATTATTTATTTGAATTTTCCCCTCATCTCAAATGCACAGTCACTACTTTCTGTCACCGAGTGATGCTATTTCAGAGTTGATGACTTAAACACTCATTTATGATATGAAATTATGCTTTATTTTTACTATTTAGTTTTTCATCGTTTTCCTAATTCTAGATCTGGAAGCAGAAGACTGCTGATTCACATGCTTCTAGAATGCATGCTACATCCTGACAGCCTCTAGCACAAAATTCAACACAAGTATTTGCTTTAAAATGGCTAAGTCTGGAGTTTTTATATATTGATCTTTCTAAACATGGCTCACTTTTAGGACTAGTAATGGTAAAGCAGCTGATTCATCACAATGTGATAGCAGAGTTTTCAACAAAAGCGTTGATTCTCTAGTATCCACTCTCTGACCAAGGAAGTCTAAAATTCCCTTAAAAAAAGTGTCATTTATTTAAAAGATTATTTTAAGATATATTTTAATCCAAGTTAGAATATTTTGCTGTTTTCTCGCAAATCCACACAAATAAGACAAGACCTCCTTTTATATATACTTTGAGTTGCTTATTACATTGTATTGACATTAATGAAAATGGGTTAAAAATATTTAATAAAACTACAGACACAGGCCTGCATTTGTACCTCTTCTGGTCAATGAGATTCCACCACTAGGATTCTGCCCCCATTTGCACCTTGCATCTGGAGTCTACCATGGTCATTTCCATACCATTATCAGATCCTCGACCAGGCATTTGACCATACAAACCTCTGCTTTGTACAAGAAGGAAACTGATGACCAGGATCTTTGCCAGAATGGCAAAGATAGCAAGCATCCGACAGCTTCCTACAAACCTACAAACCTACATCCACTAGGAGATGGCTGGAAGCAGGTCTATCAAAGCATAATGCTATATGTGTCAATATGTATGAACCCAGAGGACATTATGCCAAGAGAAATAAGCCAGCCATAGAAGAATAAATACTGCCTGATTCCCCTTATATGAGGTATCTAAAATAGTCACTTACAGAAATAGAGAGTAAAATGGTGGTTCCTAGAGGCTAAAGGGAGGGGAAAATAGCAAGTTTCTGTTCAACTATACAGTTTCAAATACACAAGAATAAATTCTAGAGATTCACTGGACAGCATTGTGCCTACAGTTACCAATGTTGTGTTGTGCAATTAATAATGTGTTAAGAGGGTAGATCTCATATCAAATGTTCTTACCATAACAACAACAACAACAACAACAACAACAATAAGAATTAATACTAATACTAAAATCTAATGAAAACCTAAACCCTATGAACCTCATCTCCTTCATCACACCCTAATAAGTAAGCCTCCTGCTTACTCTTCCTCAGAAGTTTCTCACCATGTGGGCTGCAATGCATCTTCTTCCGAACATAGCCTCCTCATCTTCCCTAGCTGTTCACCCTCTCAAAACTAGCAACTTTGTTTTCTGGAACTCTCCGTTGATAATACAGACATCCCTTATGTTCTCATTCTTCCCCCTAAACAGTCTGTGAAGTAAATTTGAAAACTTAGCACCTTCCCCCACAGCCCTTTACTTGATGTGTTTTTCAGGTCCTCTGAGATGCTTACAAGGAATAAGCATGCAAAGATTTTATTAGGGGAAAAGCCAATGTGAAAGGAAATAGGAAAAGAGCCAGAGAAGGCTGAAAGTGATGCAATATGACCTTTCGTGAAGAAGAGATGGAGAGAAGGAAGGGTGCAAGTTGTACAATTTGAGAAATGTTCAACAAAGTCATCAAGGGGTCCTTACGCCTGTCTGCCCCCATCTCCCAGAAATGATTTACTTTAGTATTTCTGACAGACTCGTGTTGGTAAGATCAAGCTTACATGAAGTGTCATCATGGTGTAAACGTTGTGATGGATTTTAAAGCACAGTAGCTGGAGTCCTTTGTCAATTATGCTCCAGGTAGTAGGAGGTTGCATTCTCATGGGTGCCACACTCAACTCTGCATTACCAGTCAGCTACTACCTTATTTCTCTCATCTTCAGGCACATATTCCTTGAACAAGTTCTCTCCATTCTCTACTTCTTTACCTCATACCAGTACCTCAACCTTCCTCACCTTGGCTTCTACTTAACCAACCATGTCATAGAAAATGTTCTTGTGAAATTCGCCAATATATTCTTGTTGTTAAGCCAAATGCATACTTTTCAGCTCTTTTGTTAAGCTGCGTTCAAACTGTTGAATACAATCTTCTTTTGAAAGATTTTTTTTTCACTTTCATTTCTTTGCTTGTTTTTGAACTTTAAATCTTGTGAATCTTTTTGTTGATATCTGCTTCTCACTCAACTGCATAATTGATGTGTCTCAGATGGTCATCATCTCATCCTTCTAATCTCTGGGTTCAATTATAATTCATATACCAATTCAGTCTGAGTTTAATCTCCCACCCACAACTCTCTCCCTCAGCTTCAGATACAAATTTCCAAATGTTCTTGGTTACCTACATATGTATCTCAAGTGCAGATACAAAATGAATCATTTCCTACCAAACTTCCTCCTGTATTCTGAATCTGTAACGATTATGTTAATGTCTTCCCAATTGCCTGAAAACCCATATGGTCTCTTTATCCCCATAACTTCTGTCCATGTCCAATACATTGAGCCCTGTTAAACCTAAGAACCACTCCCCATTGCCACACCCCTATTTTAAGTCATTGTTATATTTATCATGAATTACTATAAAATTAGTCTTACTTTATTCCCACCTTTAAACACGTTAATGCATTATAGACTATAGCTAATTATTATATTGCTTTAATTTATAACATGCTAGTATTTTTCAGGTTGTATCATATCCAATCTACAAAATAAACAGATGAAATAACTTGAGAGTGAGATTCAAAAAATAAATATCCCAACTCAAATGTTACCACTGACTAGCTATGTAACTAGGACTCCCGAATTTCAGTGTCATTTTTCTTAATGGAAAATGGATTGGATTAGATCAATACAGTCCAAATAGCGGGCCACATACAAAACTAATTATGTGCATAGATTATGTTCAAAAAGAGCACTAAAAACCATTGATATTATAATCTGAGAATCTCTGCTGTTTTGCCATTTTAAGAAAGTATTTACATTATGAGAAGGGAAGTAGCCTTCTAACCATATTATCTTACACTCTCACTGTAGTCTTTCCTTGTTAATTCATAGTCTTCAATGTAATATAGCATTTAATCAACCCAGACGTGCTCTGAAGATGCTGGGCTTCTGGGTATTAGAGCCTTTTGACAGGGGATTTGTGCTGTCTAGTTAGTTCTACTGGGAGAGAAAGACACTGTTACCGCCTTATCATTTAGTGACCTGAAGAACCTATACTATTGATAATACAGTATATCCTGAACATTTTTGTTCTTGTTGTCACACTTAAACCGCATCTTCCTTTTGTATTTATTTTTAAGATTATTAAATGGTTTCATTAACATCATAGAATTGAAGCTCAGGTTTGAATTAACCCATTAGACATTCAGGAAATGATCAGGACTAAAACTCATAAGCTTTGCTGATGCTTCTGAAGAGAAGAAATTATAGGACCCCCCCCCCAAAAAAAAATATATATATATATGGCTCTGGCTGTTGAGGCCAGTTGCCAGTTCACTAATTACATCCTAGACACTGAAGATGTTCCAATAATTACTTGTTTGTTTGGATTTTTTTTCATATTATTTCTTATAATGGATCAGTGACTTTTAAAGTATCAGAGGGTTTAGTAAACAATCACTTATGATCGTCTCTGTTTAAATTCTCCCTCTTCTCTTTTCAATATTAAAGAAAAAAAACTCAGCAAGTCAGTGAGATTCCTAACAGATTAATCTCAAAGCAACCACGCTGGCACTTTATATGACTTCCTTCAGCAATAAGAGATTAGGACTACATACAAGTGTGGTTAAGTGACTGGTTTTAAAATTAAGAAATAAAATCCTCTTCATATAAAATTCTCTAATGGTGATGACTACATAGTTTGTTGACCACTGTGGTTTAATATGGAAACAATGATAGTAGAGGAAAATTTGTTTCAGTATTCAACACTCCTCTTATAATACATCTTGGGTATTTCTTTACATCATTTGTGACATGATTTGCAAAGGTGAATAATAAAATGTTTTGACAGAAGGGCACAAGAGTTGTAGAAAAATAGGCACAAAGTGAAATGCCACATGTTTTCTGTATGTCAACCCAAGAATTATTACTATAAAGCATATCCTGAAAATTGCATCTCTTTTCATTTACAAAAGATTTTATCTTACTGACAGTATAATTCCAGAAGTGACTCAGGGACACATTTCATTCCTGATTTATTGCATGTTACAACACATGTGACCCTTCATTTACACTGAATAAAGGGACTAAATCGATTAGGACTTTACCATTAATAATATTGCTCATGTAAAAAGACTCTTCCTCCTCCAAATCCTGTTCCAGGTTTATAAAAGTATTTGGTAGTATGGGGCCTGTGTTTATATACTAACATTTACCTTTTGAAGAAAGAACAATACAACATGTTTCTGTATTATGGAAAAAGAAAATATGATTTCAGAAATGTGGATGGAATTTGACTTTCATTACCTAATGAACATGACCATTTTATCACTTAACATCGCTGAATATCAGTATGCTCATATGCTGGATGGGATGAAAATGCACAATCAAAGGATTTGTGTAGAGATTAAATCCAAGTATCCAAGAGCCAGCCACATACTAAGTACACAATGATGATACTAAATTAACAAAATCCTATTGTTTCTGCTTCCACTCTAACTTTCTTCTATAAACTCCCAAATGTATCTCTCTATCCAAACATAATACTTCTTACATTTTTCTGACTTATAATAGGCAAATATGTACACACTACAAACAAGTACTAGAGATTTAAAGCAATTGACACAATTTGTTAAAACTGTATCTGCATATCTAGAAGTGTTTTTTTATATTATTTTATTTCTTTTTTTAAAAGTTTTTTGTGTTTATTTATTTTTGACAGCAAGAGAGAGCACGAGCAGGGGAGAGGCAGAGAGAGAGGGAGACACAGAATCTGAAGCAGGATCCAGGCTCTGAGCTGTCAGCACAGAGCCTGACGCGGGACTCGGGCTCACGAGTTGTGAGATCATGACCTGAGTTGAAGTCTGATGCTCAACCGACTCAGCCGCCCAGGTGCCCCTTATTTTATTTCTTCAAAGTAGGAATAGGGCATTGTTTTTCCATGTGTTTCTTCAAAATATTTTAATTATTCCATGGTTCTTTTGTTTTCCTTTCCGATTTCCTTTGTAATTGTCTGGCTTCTCTTCAGTAGAGGCCACCAGAGACTGAATTAGACTGTTGCATCTTGGAGGGGATTCACACTCAATTTTTAATAGCTGCTTGCTCATTTCTTGCTGGAATGGCAGGGCTTTTCTCTGGCTATTCCCATACCAACAGCAGTGACTGTACAGCACGATCCGTTTTTGCTGCCCATAGAAATTAGATTTTTCTCTCATTTTATGTATAATTTTATACATTTTATTTTCCACTCTTAAGTCTGCATGACATAATACCACGCATAACCAAAACACAATAGCACAATTTGTGTTTAAGTATGCATCTCACAGAATAGAGCAATTTCCAGCAGTCATCTCTGAATTCCACATCAAGGAGTCTTCTTTGTCAGGAATCTTCATTAGTAAATATTATTCCACTGCAACCTAAACTGCTTCACAATTTGCAGACATTGAGTCTCTATTGTGTGTTAATGAAAAAAGGCACTAGCAATTCAGAAGGATTAAAATTAATCAGTGGCAGCATCTCATAAAACAGCGTTCTCTGCTTTTGATGTCTGTAAGAGGGTTGTTATATGGGCCAAACTAAGAGTTGTTCTTAATGTGTACAATGAAATACTAAAATGACTTTGAGAAATGGGCAACTGAAAGAAGAATCAGAGACAAAATGATGAAACAACTGTCTGGTTTCTCTCTGGATGGAATCTGTCTCCTCCAAGAGACTTTTTCCTCCACAGACAAATACTACTGTCAGCTCATAAAAGCCTTAGCCTCCAGGAGATTTATGTCAATACAGATAATGAACTATACAAAAAAAAATGTGCAGTTCCATTTACTAGCAACAAGCAATTAAGGAATAAAATTTATTTCAAATAAAAATATACCATAGAAAACCCATAAATTTTGTAGAAAGGAATATAGTAAAAGTCGTGTACATCTCTACACAGGTAACTGTATAATGTTATTGAGCAAAAGGTAAGACCTAAATAGTTCATATTTATGCATTGAAGACTCAATTGTATAAAGAATTCCTCTCAAACTGGTCTACAGATTAATGTAATCTCAACCTCAATTTTAGAAGGTTTTTTTTTTAAAAATTGAAAAGTTGAAGGTTTTGTTTTTTAAAGAAACTGACACGTCAAATCTAAAATTTATATGCAAATGGAATGGGCCAAGACTACATAGTAAGATAATGAAAAGAAAAAAAAGAACAAAACTAGAGAGCTTTTCCAATCAGATATCAAGATGTCTTACAAAATTTTAGTTGTGTCATTTTACTAATGTCACAAGGCTGTACAGAGTTATAACCAGCATAGAGTTCAGAAACAGACCTACACATACATGCACACAAGATTTCTGCCAAAGTTGGTCCCACACAGCAATGAGAGAATGACAGTCATTTCAGTAAATTGAACTGAGTTAAATAGCCATTAAAAAATAATCTTGAGCTGCTCCTTCCAAAACCCACAAAAAGATCAATTCGAGGTATATTTATATGTGAAAGGTAAAACAATAAAGATTACAGAAGATAACATAAGCAAGTATCTTTATAACCACTGGGTAGTAAAAGCTATTTTAAGAGGATTCTAAACACTTGGGACATGAGCCTAATAAAATTCAAGAGTTTTATTTATTCAAACATACCATTAAGAGAGTTAAAAGGCAAGCCACAGATTAGAGAAGATATCTGCAATCAAATGATTGACAAAAAACTTGTATCCAGAATATATAGAAATGCCTACAGCTCAACAAACAGAAAATAAGCTGTCATTACAAATGAGTAAGACCTAGTTAACTAAGTACTTCACAAAAGAAGATATTTAAATGGCCAATGCAATTATGAAAAGTCTCTAGACTTCTGCCATGAAGATGTAAAGTTCCACCTCAATGATGTATCACCACACATCTCTAGAATTGCTAAATTAAAAAAAAATTGCTATAATATTCCGTGTATATATGATATTTATAAACAGGAAAGCTTATTCACAGAATACACAGTAATTTAAAGGAAGGGAGAGTGGACTGTGCCTACGATGGTACAGGAGTGGGGTCTTGCAGGCTGAGGTAGGACTTTTTTGTCTCGCCTACCTAACCTGAGTAGTGGTTATAATTCTTCCACGTTCACTTTGTGAAAATCAGCGATTGGGCTGAACACTCACGATGCATGCAGTTTTCTGTACATATACCTTAATTAAAATGTTTATTTTAAAAATTGAGAGAATAAAAAAGTGAAGAATGACAGTGAATTTAGACAATTCTTTTTTTTTCCCTTTCTTTACACCACTTTATTGAAGTACAATTGACATTCAAAGACCTGCATAGAACTTTAATGTATAAACTTGATGGGATTGGAGAGAAGAGTACAAGGTTGAATCCACCACAGTCAAGGGCATAAATATATGCATCACCTCCAAAAGTTTCTTCCTACCATCTTTACTTCTTATTAATTCTTCCCTAAACGTTTTCTGTTAAGGGACATACAAAAATGGAACAATAGTCTATAGGAAGTTAATATGCAGCAAAGTGGTTTTTTAACATAAGCAAAATAATAACATGGTCACATGTAAACAGAAATGAAATATATATTGTGGGAAAAAATGCTGAGAGAGAAAGGAGGACAAATATTTAGAATGCCTCTGACCTGAGGGAATAAGGAAATGGGGTGTAGGACAAGTAGAGGGCTTTGGTTTTAGGTCAGAATGAGGGTATTTTCTCCATATTAGCAGTGTGAATTCACACTAGATCTTTCATCCTCGAAGTTCCTAAACCTTTCATCCTGTAACTATAACTTCGATGCATACCATTCTCTTGAGTAAAGGGTTTTCTTGAGTTTACTACCTGGTGTGTAATATACTGCTTCCAGTTTGAGGTCTTAGATTCTTTCATGTTTTAAGGTCCAATCTCTTAATTCTTTTATACTATCTGATCCAACCACATTTCTATTGCACTATCTCAAGACTCGAGAGTCCTAACCTTTCACCCTGTCCTCACTGAGCAGTCACCTCCTTTGCATTTCTACTGTGCTCTTCTTGATTTTAGTTTATCACCTCCATATACTTTCCAGATCCACTCTGTGTACTTTGATTGATAAGATCCAAATAGCATGCCAGGTGCAGCTTTATCTTGATAATGTGCAAAGTTCAAAAAAAAAAAAAAAAACAAAAAACCACAAAACACTGTCATTATTTTCAGTAAGTTTTTGATGGTGGTCAATATCTATGGTCATCCTTTTTTTAAAAAAAATGTTTATTTATTTATTTTTGAGAGAGAGAGAGAGCACAGGCAGGGGAGGGGCAGAGAGAGAGGGAGACATAGAATCCGAAGCAGGTTCCAGGCTCCGAACTGTGCTCAGAGCCTGACGCAGCACTCGAACCTGCAAACCATGAGATCATGACAGGAGCCGAAGTTGGACGCTTAACTGACCCCTATGGTCACCTTTTTTTTTTATTTCTAAATATTGTAGCAATTTGAATTGGATATTTTGAACCTACTTACCTTTTGCCAGGTTATAAAAAAAATGGTTTATAAAAGATTATACAGAGTCTACATATTATATACATAGAAATATTATTTTTATAGAAAGAATTACCTTATTATATTGGTCAATATTGTGTTCATCCTCACTCTCTTCAGGTGCTTAAAAATATTTACTGGTAACTATTCAATAAGTTTTCATGATGTAGGGCAGAGTTTTCAAAACTTGACTAATCACCTGGAACTTTGTGGGTGCATCACAGCTACAGGTTCCTGAGTCGTACTCGGAACTGCTGAAACACAATCTCCAGAGATTGAGGATCAATACTTTAACAAACACTTTGTATGGTTTTAGTTATTAGCTATGTTTTAGAAACACTGGATTTTAGAGAAGACTGTAATCTTGAAGGTCACTAGAGATTTATGTTTCCTTGGTTTATACGAATGTTGGAAAATTCTATAATGAGAAACAAAATCTAAATTATAAAATACTTACCTTTGGGTAGGTATTTTGAAACACTGAATAATTATGATCCCAGCTGCACAGTCTCCAAAATTTTTGTGTCTCATTCTCCTCATAAAATAACTCTGCTCAGGGCACCTGGGTGGCTCAGGTGGCTGAGTATCTGACTCCTGATTTCAGATCAGGTCATAATCTCACGGTTCGTGAGATTGTGCCCCATGTCGGGGTCCATGCTGAGCGTGGAGCCTGCTTAAGATTCCCTCCCTCCCTCTCTCTCTCTAAAATTAAAAAAAAAAAAATCTCTTCTCCATTAGATTCCAGAATACCTCTTGTTTCTCCTCTTCCCCTACATGCCCATTTCTAACTTTTTCTTCTCAGTATTAACTAAGAAATTCCTTCTTCTTTGCAATTCCTTTCATCTTGATACTGCTGAGGTTTCTCTCAGCCAAACTTGAATTTCCTTATCTACAGTATGCATTATTAGCTGCCTACCAAGTATTTATCCCTTCATTCCTATCAGAATCTGGTTTTGTCAGGTTAAGGCTTCTCTTCTACTTTACACTCAGGCAAAACTAACCCCATCCCTACCTCCGTGGTTATTTCATTATTAAGTGATTCCACATACGGCACACTGCCACCAACACTACTGGCTCAGGAACGAGCATGTGAACTAAGATGGCCCATTATAATTGAATCGAAGAATTTTCATTTCACGCTTTGGGATGACATTTCTCTCCTTCACTCCCACTCTTTCTATCTCAGATTTGAGTGAGGAAGCGGGGTGCCTCAGCTCCTGCCAGTGGCTGTGTATGAGGAAGAGAGCCAGCTGAGAATAAAACAACCTCTTTAAGGGGAACTGAGACAAGACAATCACAGCAAAATGGATTTAGAGATCTGAAGTCCCAGATCTGTAACATCACTTTCTGACTCATTATGCAAGACAAATGTCCTTGTCACTTAATTGGCTTGAGTTTAGTCTCTACAGACATTTTTTAAATGAACTTACTTACTCATAGGACTTTACTAAGTTGATAAACTTATGTAATTCATGTCTTCTACCCAGAACTTGTTCCTGACCACCAGAGGTGGGTAGTACTCTTAATTTACTAACATGTATACTGGGAAATTTAATATTTTCTTTCCTGTCAACTTACTAAAAAATCAAACTTATTTTTAATCCCACATCATCTTTAATGTTGTGAGATTAAGCACACACACGTATGAGATTCTCAGAAACCACTTTTACTGTTTCCAGATTTTGTAATAGCTCATGACCATTGTCGTCATCCAGCTACTCGTTAAAACGGCGCTCTTGATCCCTGTCTCTCTTTTCCTGCACATTCAAACAGCTGCCAGTCTCTCCACTTCCATTTTCCAGGTCTGGCTACCCTGTTGTCCTTGACTCAGCCACATGCTACACTTTACACTGTTCAAGATTTATCCTCCTAAAACACCGATCTAATTTTATTACTTCAAATATTTAAAGGTTTCAAAGGCTCATCACTGATGGTTAAAAGTAGAAAACAACATTTATAATGGCCTTTAAGAACTTCAACTTGTGATTTATATAACAGATTCTAAACTGATACTCATCCCATCTTAATTATATGCTAATACTAGACATATACAACTTTTTCTAAACCCTTTGTATCTTCTGTGTATAAATTTTTCTCTGCCTTTAATACCTGCTCCCTTTAACTTTCCTAACTGGAGAACGCCATCCGTCTTCCCCATTCCACCATTTCTGTGAAGGTGCTCCTCGTCCAGAACACGCTATGACCAACAACCACCTCCATCTTCCATTGGTAACTTTGTATATATAACAACTGTAGTATATTGACATACTCTATTGTTTTTTCATATTTACATTATTTTTTAAAAAAACTTTGAGGTTACTGAGAGTAAGATCTTAAGTCCTATTTGTATATTTTGTGTCTGCCACAATGGCAGGGATGTCGTAGCATGTTTAATAAACACTGATTAAGTGAACTCATGCCCTGGGCTTCTTGATTCAAAGACTAAATCCGGAAAAGGAAGTTCTTCTAGCTCATGAATCCTTAATATTTGTTTATTTTTTATAATGTTTATGTATTTACTTTAGAGGAGGGAGGGAGGGAGACCGAGAATTCCAACCAGGTTCCATGCTGTCAGTGCACAGTTTAACATGGGGCTCGAACTCACAGGCTGTGAGATCATGGCCCAAGCCAACATCAAGACTCAGACACTTAATCTACTGAGCCACTCAGGCACCCCAATGAATCCTTAATTTTTAAATTAAACTTTGTTGTATAAATTTATTTTTAAGAAACAGATCATATTTACTAGTTAGTCCTTTAATCCTCTCTAATACAATCCTCATAGAATTACAGTCATAGAATACTGCCCTGAATATTCTTCCAATCCTCAACCCCTACCATCAACCTCCTGTAGTTGGGGAATATATAATATATCACAGTGATATCAAGTTTGTAAGTATGGAAGGGAGATTATTAGTTTGATAGTTCCTGCAGTCTAATATGCTTCATTAGAAATCATACAGGCAGTCAGTCCACCAGTTATGCCACATGATGTGTTAACATATTACAGAATTTATTAACAGCTGTAACGTTTCCTCTTGGGATGCTTTCAAACATCTTAGGCCAAGAGTCATTTGCCTCAATTATTCCCAATAATTTATCTACTTCTATTCTGTCAGATAAGTTTATAAAAACAACTGGTCTAAGATACCAGAGGTCTTTTTACTGGTCACAAATATGGTATTAGCTAATTATGTCTCTATGTAGGAATCATTCATATGTTTAAATAATTTCTTAGTGGGACTGTCCTCATATTTCCTCTGTGAAGACCAAAGCAAATAACTGTGTCTTTCAAATGTTTTAATGTTCAAGATTTTTTACACTATAGTCATTGCTGGAACTATTGACTTTTCATTGTGGGAAGTATTTAAAGTATCTAACCCTGCTTTAGATTCTGTGTCTCCCCCTCTCTCTGTCCCTCCCCTGTTCATGCTGCCTCTCTCTCTCTCTTTCTCTCAAAAATAAATAGACACTAAAAAAATTTTAAAAAAAGATATTAACATTTTTTTTTTCATTTTAGGACATACTTTTAGTGAGATAGTTCAAATGGGAAATTTTCACCTTGTGCATATTTGCCATGTAGGATTTTTGTAAAATTGATATTGGACCCACCAATAACAGACAGATGTGGGTTTTTGAATTTATGACACTTAGCAGAATCTGTTTCCCCCAGCCTTCTGAGGCGCCTTCTTAGATGTGTTAACTGGGTGCATAGAAAGGTTCAGGAGAGGAAAACTGGATCCCAAGACGACACCCTTGACAATAAACGTCAATGCATGTTCTTTTTTTGTATCACTTCCTTATCAGAGTTATCATGGAAGAGGGAAAACCTGAATTGAGAATTCTAAAATATATTAAAGTGTAAAAGGGTGGATTGGTTTATATAAACTTTTGTGAAAGACTATTTCAAAATTTGGGTTTGTGAAATTACAATACGTATAATTCTCTGCTACCAGCATACAACATGGGTGTCATTAATACCTTCCACAATTTAGTCAGTCCTATTTATCTCTGTATGAACTAACTGCATTTGTGATTCTAGAAAGGGTTTCAAGTTTTCAAGGAACGCATAGCTTTTTATACCCATCCTAGGCTAACTTCATTTGGACTCATTTCTAAATCACACTTGTTTTACCACCTTTGATAGTGTTATTTGGAGATTCCTGCAAGACGCCTTTGTTTTTTGGCTTTTGACTACTTAGTTGTTCTATCTTTTGATTCATGAAAAGGCAGCACCATTCAAAATGCAAGAAATGATAAAACCTTGCATTTGTTCAAAATTGTCATGATCGCTAATATTTGCAAATGAGTAAATGGTGTAACAGAAATAGTTTAAAATAAACCTATCCAGCTCCTTCATTTTTTTTCCCCTTTGCACAGTACTATAAAATATTTCTTGGAGTTTATCTCGTAATTGAAAAACTATGTCAGTCTTTTCAGATACTTTGCTGTGGGGTTCAGAATGTCTTATCTTTTTAAAAATCTTCCTTAATATTATTCCCCTAAGTAAATATTTCTCCTTTTAAACATAATTGCAATATCTAGTACTTTTTTCATTCTCAAAAACAGCCATCATAGTTCACATGAGATCATTCTTCCTTAGTCTTCTATAGATTTATCTGTGATAGGCAACATTTGTCATCTTAGATGAATAAAATAGAAATTGAGAAATCTCATTATTCTAGTACATTTTTTAAAGCATGTGATCTCTTTTCTCTTTTTGATTCTTACATAATGGGCAAGTGTTAATATTCTAAGGATAATAATCATTACTTTAAAAATCGGAGATCTCCCTCTGTAGGAAATTGCTGCTTTGTAATATTTGACAAGTAATATTATTCTGTGTAGAAAATGTCTACAGTACATTTTTTGTTCATGCATTTCACGCTTCTAATATGGAAGTACAGCATGTA
Organism: Panthera uncia; assembly: GCF_023721935.1. Lineage (NCBI taxonomy): Eukaryota > Metazoa > Chordata > Mammalia > Carnivora > Felidae > Panthera > Panthera uncia. The sequence goes on along the minus strand of NC_064816.1, from coordinate 137,496,743 downwards.
TTTTCTTGTTAATAGCTTTCCAAATATTTAATATTTCATCTGTTCATTCAAAAACATGGCTTTCCAAACTTATTAATGTCACACTACAGCTGAATTGCACTCATCTACATAACTAAAACACTTCACCAATATCTGGAATTAGGACTCAAGATATTTTGTAACTATAGAAGTTATTTATCACCGATAGCATGAAATGCATTATAACAACTCAGAGAATTAACACTCAGTAGCAGTCATCTTCGTCTTATTTATTCAAATCCCTCCTTCCTTTCCTTATATTTTAGGAGGACATCTCATTAGAAACTCTTCCCTTGAATCCAGAATTTCAGACTCATAACATGTAATTTGCTGAGTCAACTCACAAATTACTCACCAGGCAGGGAAGGGAAATTTTGACTGTTGGAGCTCTTGCCATTCTATCATGAAGTTAAATACTATGAGACGAATCAATCACTTTTACTATCTATTCACAATGCTCTCTTGTGTCTAAAGTCAATGGATTCAAGGGACAGAGTCATGTTGCTGCCACAGGTCTGCTAAATGCTGTAAGAGATAGACTTTTGTCAAGTAGAGTCATCTAGTCTAGGGGATCTCAGGTACCTCTCTAGAGAGAAAATATGATGTCCAGTGAATGCCAGGCCATAGGAGAAGGACAAAACTTTTATTTACTTATTTATTTTGGATAAAGAGGAATTTTAGCAGTGTAGAGCAGGAAGTTATAGGCCTCTGAATATAATTGTAATGAGTTTGCATTTTTAATCCTTTTTCTCATGTAATAAAAGCTGATTGAGTGTAGAAAATACTACAAACAAATAGAAAATGAAATGGATGAGAAGTTCAATTTCCCTTATTTTGTATGTAAAAAGATAAATACAGTACTTCAAAATCCTGTCCTAAGGAGGCATCAATTTCTTTGTCTAATAAAGTTTGCTAATGGAAAAAAAAAAAGAACAAATAAAAAAGTAATTATGTCTCATCTGAGGTAAATGGGCACAATGACCACATTTAAGAATACACTGCAATGATAATTATCACCTTTACTCTTTTACAGAAACAATTTCTAATACCAATGCAATAGTGTTGCCTGATGGGTTGAAAACTAAATTAATAATATAAAATAATTGACAATATGAAATGCTTGATAAAAGCATCAAAAGCTATTGCTTATCAAATCCTTACCAAATGTGTTCCAAATAACATGTTATACATCTTGAATCAATTATATAAGTTGATTTCCACAAAAATGTTTAAATAGTTGCATTTTAAAGATGAGAAAACTGATAGTTAATTTAAGCAACATGCTCCAGAACTGAATTCTGTTCTACCAAGCCAAATTAAAACTGTACTCTCAAGAACTATACTGTAATGCTTTCTAGCACAGATAAAATAAGGTCCATGTGAATATATCTTTTCTAAACAAGTAAATATTTAAGTTACTTGACATTGAAGAATCAGGGTTTTTCAAGATATGCTTTTCTTAGACAGTTAAACTATTTTATTCAATCTGTTGTTTAATTTAATTTCAAGGTTTAGTAAAACCACAACTTAATTTTTTTTTATGTTTATTTTTGAGAGAGAGAGACAGAGCGTGAACAGGGGAGGAGCAGAGAGACAGGGAGACACAGAATCAGAAGCAGGCTCTAAGGCTCCAAGCCGTCAGCACAGAGCCAGACGCGGGGCTTGAACTCACAAACTGCGAGATCATGACCTGAGCCGAAGTCGGATGCTCAACTGACTGAGCCACCCAGGCACCCCAAACCACAATTTAATTTTTAAATGAGTCAAGTTACTATTGCAATTTGTTACAAATATTATACTAAATACAGGCGTAGTAGAACTCAAAGATATACTTCACAAGTGTTCACATTAACTACAGGCACAAAAACCTTTGCCATTTTCCTACTACTCATAAATCAGATGTAAGTAGGTGGCCATGATATAATAACACTGCTTTAGATAAAATGAATTGCTAAAGGGAACGATGAATGATTTTTTTTTTTTGGAGTCCTCAAGAATCACTGTCTGAAGCTAATAGTTTTGCAACAATAATCATTCAACCTTCTAACATCTAATGGCAATATTTTGGTGTGACTGGGTAGCTCAATCGGTTAAGCAAACAACTCTTATTTTTGGCTAGGTCATGATCTTCCGGGCTGAGATCGAGTCCCACATTAGGCTCCTTGCTAACAGCACAGGAGTCTGCTTGGGATTCTCTCTCTTCCTCTCTCTCTTCCCCTCACCCACTCTCTCTCTCTCTCTCTCTCTCTGTCTCTGTCTCTCTCTCTCTCTCTCTCTCAAGTCATAAATAAACATTAAAAAAAAAACAATGTTTAGTTTGTTTACCTGGAACAAAAGTGCTCAATGAGTATTTGTAGAACTGTGAATGACATGAATGGATATTTCTGCACAAGAAGTTAAAAGTCTTGCATAGTTTTATAAAATTTTATAGGTTTACAAGTACATAATTTCATTTGTACATAGCAGCATTTCTAGTAAACACCAATAAATCTGAGTAATAATTAGGAAAGCTCAAATAATAATGAGACCATAGCATTTGGCTTATTTCATCGGTGCTGAATTTGTAAGGCTCTTTTTTTTCACATGATTCTTTTTTGAGTTAGACAACCTTTGCCAACTTTTATTTACATTTATTATATGTCTGAAGACCCACCACATGTCTTTTCTTTCTCTAGAGTGTCCCAGAGATGCAAGTGCTACAGAATTATGACCTAGATATAAATTCCAAATCCCAATATAGAATGCAGGGCAAGAAAGGGAAGTTTATCCAAAACTGATTTTGTGCCACTATTTCTTTTTCAAAAAATATCCAAATTATCTTCATAGAAACTCTTTACAGTTAGGTCTTATTCACACTACACATTAAAAGGTATGAAAACTAGAAGAAATAAAGAAATCAAGTAACTTTCCTAACTGACACAACTCTGAGATCCGAAATTTGAAACTAGATATGTTTGCCTTTATAACTCATTATGCTTCAATTCACCAATATGTGGACAGAGTATTCAAATAAAAAGGCCCCTTGCTTCCAAGAGCTTTTCTTATTAAAACATTTTAGAGTAAACGAATAAAGATTTAATATTTCTAATTATGGTTTTATTTCTGTTTTCTTTAGTGGTTGGAGTTTCAATCACTGGTGCTTACTGGTTAAGAGTAACTAGACTTTTGGGAGTGATCACTTTGTAGTATACAGATGTCAAATTACAATGTTGTACACCAACAATTTTGTACAACATTACAATGTTGAAATTTCTATAATGTGAAAAAAAGAGGTAAATGCAGTTTCTATTTCATCCTCAAAATTATTTGCTTCCCAAAATTTAATAAAAATTTGGTTTTGTTTTTTTTTTGCTGAAGGAATTACAAGAGTTTTACTATCAGTTCAGAGAGATTTACCTGCCTAGTTTTAACTTGTTGTTGACATTTTTTTAAAGGCAGTCAACCAGACTACAAAATATAATGCAGTAAGACAGAACCCAGTCCACTCTTTAAGGCAATAAGTATGGCAGAAAGTCCCCATTAACATATTGTCAGTTTTCCTGCTCACTTATCCATTAGGACTTCCAGATGCAAAATTATATTTTAGAACTTGATAGTTACAATAAAAAACACTGATAATAACAGTAGAAAATATTTCTGTTCATCACAATTATAATTTATAGGTCACAGAATTAGTGATGAGGGTAGTAAGTCCATTACAGCCACTACAGTAATTTTTAATTACTCACAAATTAATACATCAGAGGAAGTGTCCTGTTATATATCACAGTGTGATCCGAGTAGTGTATTTTGTATTGAAAAACTTGAATTATTTAAGTATTACACTCAAAATTTGGTCAACACCAAATGTAACCATATCGATTGGCAAGTAGGGATTCGAAAGAGACATAAAGGAGCTTAATTTAAGTGTTTTTGAAATAAAAGCTTAATTGTACAGTAGATCCAGTCTTAATAAGGAGACTGTTAGAAAAGATTAACTTAGATGTAGGAGCAGTACCAGTTGTTATAGAATTATGAGTATAGCAAAATACGAGAAAATGAATAAAAATAGGAATAAGAAAATATAAGAAGATAGTATTTTAACTTTTGTGAAAAGATGGGAAATTATTTTTAACCTTAATAACTTACTTTATAAATTGGGAATTCTCAACATCTACACACTTTATTTAGAAATTATGAATATGTTTTTAAATATGTTTTTATCTTTTCTGGGTTAAGTGAGGAAATTATGAAGTGAAATAGCTCTGAAAGGATAGGAAATGTACCAAGAGCAGAAAGTACTGATCCGCAAAATAACAATGTAACAGTAGATTTAGTGGTATGTTTCAAATTGGTGAATTAGCCATAAGTTTCTTTCTTTTTTTTTTTTCTGAGAGAGAGAGAACATGCGCAAGTGTGCATGGGGTAGGGGCAGAGGGAGAGGGAGAGAGAGCATCTTAAGCAGGCTCCATGCCGTGTGGAGCCCGACGCTCAATCTCACAGCTGTAAGATTATGACCTGATCTGAAATTAAGAGTTGGGATGCTTAGCTAAGTCACCCAGGCACCCCTTTGCCATAAATGTTAAGAGGAGACCAGCTGTGAGGAATCAATGTCATCTCTATGTTCTAAGGCTTGAAATCTCTGGAAGACACTATTCAATTACTATAACGAGATGTAAATGAGTTATAATAATGTTACTAGCTGTGGTAGAGATGCAGGTATATTCTTCCAATTATTTGACACAATTCTTCCCTTATTTGACTCGCCGGCCCTTTGCATTCAGATGAAGCCATCTGACAGTTCTGAGAATCAAATGGAAGCTGAAGTAATATTTGCCTTCTTGTCTGAGAGAAATGTCACCAGAGACTTGCTAACAAGCCACAATAACCCAGTTTTCTACCCCGCTTACTGGTGCTGCTTGCCACCAGGAGGCCGGATGCCAGAAGTCACACACTCCAAACAAACCCCCCGACCCAGATTTTGCCCACTATGATCCAGTTCGGATGCCCTGCTAACCTTCCAGATGACCTTGAGATCTTTATCCTCTAATTGTAGTAACAAAGGACACACATACCAGTGCCATAACAGATACAACTGTGTCTATTTAAGAAAAGAAAAGAGGAGGCAGTTGGATCCTGAGAAACCTCCTCCCCTTTCCCAAAAACTTTTGAGGTCAGCTTGCTTACCAGCCTCTTAATTACTCTAACCCCATAATACCCTTATCATGAGATCTAATCTGGGAGAGGGTGCCTTTAAAGCATGAGCTCCTCTTCTCCATTCTCTACCCATTGAATTACCTGCTTACCATCAAATACTGTTTCATTATTTGGCTATTTGGTGAATGGTACTGAGTAGGAAAAGAACCTACCACTTGGATCAACAAGAGGAGGAACCCCATCTTTCTCTGGAAGTTACATGTTAAGATGTTTCTATTACTAGATGGTAGATTTCTATCAGCCTGGGTTCCTAAATGACATGTTGAGCACAGCCCTACTCATGCCATAGATAAAAATAAATCTTTAATAAGCTATGATTAGCTTATGCTGACTAATAGCAGAGTAGAAATACTTAGTGGCCAAGATTTTACAAAATGGGAAGCAAGAAAATAAGAGAAGGGCCACAGCAAGTGTAGTAGGAGCAAAAGGAGGTAAGAGTGTACATAAGCTAGAATCTCCAATGTATCATTGAGTTTCTTCTAGGCAGAAGAATGAATGATTACTGGTCCTTTCTGAGACAAAGCCACCAATGGGAATATAACAAAAAGTCACATATTTATGATTCTGCAATATATGTATTTTTTCTCATTTTGAGATCTCTGAAATCTCGTTACATCTTATAATAAATGTCATAAGATACAATTATATCCTTGCTTACTTGGGAATTTCCTTTAGTCATAGTGCTGCATCTTATAATTAGGAATGGCTTATGTTCACTGTAATATGTTAATTTTTGCTACTTTGTCTCCAATTTTTATTAGGGAATATGATCTACTGACTATAAATTAAGTTCTGTGACCAAAGTTGAGAAGATTCAAACATTTAGGTAGTTAACATCAGATTGTAAATGCATAAACACCTATCTACTTAATTTTGAGTTTGCAGAAATCCTTGCCAGAAAATACTCATTTTTGTTAACTGTAATCATAGAAGCACATATTGTGATGAATTGCTTGAATATCTGTGACTATATAGAATATACAAATTCCATAGTATAATGATTTATGTATGCTTAAAAATAGGATTTTGTGATAGATTTATGTGGCAGACATGAACATACATCACTCATATGGTCCTTCAAGATTCTCCTTCACTGTCCAGTTTCCAGGAATGTGGCTACTGGGCAGTCTCTAGCTGTTAGCTTTTTCATATTTGGCTCCAGTTTTGGAACTAAGGTTACACTTTCCCAAGGATGTCGCCCCAGCTAATGACTAATCAAGGTGATGCCACAAAGGCCTAGTCATTTTGACCCAAAGCAAGTCTTAGAGATCCTCAAGGAGCTCACAGAGTTCATTATGTCTGTGTAATGACATGATGACTCTTCCTGCCCAGTTGTGCTTCCTCCTGTTTTATTTCATAGGTGTTACTATCCAGTAAAAGTCTGAATTCTTAAAAAAAGGTTCCTGTGTATTTCCGAGAGAACTCAACTGTCACAACATGAATATACAATTTTGATCCCAATTAGAAAAAAAAGCATCTATTATCTTCTTTGGCTTTGAAAATTGCTAGCACTTTATATTTTCACATTCTTTTTGTTTCTGAAATCTGGGTGTATCTTACAAGTAATTGAATAAGGATTGTTAAGTTTTTAAAAATAAACTGAGAGATATTGTTACTAAAAAATGGTGGGTATTTGATTATACAACAGCTTAGAACCAAGTGACATGTTATTCTGACATGCATGTAGCAAATTACACAGTGTGCTATCTTTTATATTTTAAAGGCTGGAAGCTAGCTAACGTATGCTACAAAACAACGCCTCCCCTATGTAACTCTATGTTCATGGGCTAGCTAATTAACCTCTCTGTCAGTGTCCACATGTAAAATTACAGATAATACAACCAGTTATCAATGTTGCTGTGAAGATAAAATGAGATCATTAATATGAAAAGCCTCTGAAAATTTAAGAGAACCCTGTGATTTCTCCCACCTGTGTACAGCAGACTTTGAATATAACTAACAAGTAGCAAATGCAACACCACTTACACTTCCTGTGCACAAAGAAAATATCTATGAATCAGGAAATATTCTACAAAGCCTTAATGTAGCCTGAGATTCTCTTTGAACACAATACAATAGGTGACCACTAATGGTTACCTATCGTAAATTGGCAAATGGGAATTACACGCCTGAGCTCCTAATTTCTGCATTCAAGGCCTTCTAAAATTAAGATTCAATTCACTTTTATAATTTTACTTCAAGACTACAGTAATGTCAATGCTCAAAGGTAGCCAAATTACAAAGTAATTCTGGGATTTTCCCATGCTATCACTTACATTGTAAGCCTTCTGCTTGTCAGAAACAGTTGTATGGTTGCCCTGACCAAACAACTGAGAAACCCAGATATTAGTAGACTTGACAGGTCAGAGGAATAAATAAGTACCCACAAAGAACTAACAGTTTTACTATCCAAACAACTAAATGATGGGCAACAAAGTAATATTTTTAAACAGCCCTATCTAATAAAAGAGTTGGCGGTTATTAAAATGACCCGTTGACATCACTGCCTAATAAGGTAGCCAGCCACCAGCCCCATATGACTGCTGAGCATTTTATTAGTGTAGGGGCACCTGGGCGGCTCAATTGGTTAAGTGACCAACTCTTGATTTCGGCTCATGTCACGATCTCACAGTTTTGTGAGTTCGAGACCCACATTGGACTCTGCATCACGATTATGCATGGAAACTGCTTGGGATTCTCTCTCTGCCCCTTCCCCACTCACAGTCTCTTTGTCTCTCTCAAAATAGATAAACTTAAAAAAATTAGTAAAACCAAGACACTGAAATTTTAATTACATTTAACTCAAATATAAATTAAATAGCCAACGACATATGTCTAGAATGGCAGAGGAAAGAACTGTGAAAATCCACTCCTCCATAAAACAACAAGAAATGAAAACAAAGTCAAAATCAATTTTTTTCAGAACTCTGTCAATTAACTAAAGTTTGCAACAATCACGTGAGTGTTTATTCAAGAAAACTAGCTGAATGTCAGTAAGATCAACGAACTTTGCTGTGTTTTAACTTGAAATATTGCCATACCCTCTACTCAGCTCTGAGGTAGCCCTGAAAAACAACATCAACATCAAACCCATGATAATTGTAAAAATAATGTATAGCTGCAACAAGGAGGTCAGAATGTGTTTGATCTCCCACAAAGCCCCATCCCCAGAAAACTGTCACTGTTTAATCTCTCTGGCAGCTCCCTGGAAAATCAGGATTTGCCTTTGTTTGACTCAACTGAGAGTTCATACTGAACAGAGAGCCATGTTTCCATAATGTTTGGTGTAAACAATCAGCAGCAATTGTTTAATATTGCATCAAATTGAGGTGAAGATACTAGTTGGGCCTAAAATAGGTTAATCAAAAAACTTAAAATAAAAAACTGGGGAATGAGATGTCTGTAGGAGCTTTTGAAAATTTCAATACGTTTCTGGGAACCTAGAAGGCATACATATATTCACAGGTTTCCCATCCCTAGGAGAGATCTCAGAAAACCTAATCTCTTATCTCAGGCTGACTGTGAGCCCTGTGTAAGCAGGAAGTAAAAGCTAAAGCGAAGTTACAAACTGTTTGATAAAACATTAAAATTGTATTTAACACCACAGGAATGGTCACTCTCAAATAACTATATTTAAAAATTTTTTTAATGTGTATTTGCTTTTGAGACAGAAGGGGAGAGAGAGAGAGTGAGAGAGAGTGAGAAAGAGAGGGAAAGAGAGAGAGAGAGAGAGAACAAGTAGGGGAGGGGCAGAGATAGGGGGAGACACAGAATCCAAAGCAGGCTCCAGGCTCTGAGGTGTCATGTCAGCACAGAGCTCCATGTGGGGCTTGAACTCATGAACTATGAGATCATGACCTGAGCTGAAGTCAGATGCTGAACCAACTGAGCCATCCAGGCACCTCTCAAATAAGTATTTATTTAAAGGCATTTGAGAAAAATTTCTGTCCAATTATTAGCAGACCTCTAAGCTAACTGAGCAGAGATATCAGTGGATACACAAGATAAGGAATACAGACTTTAAAGAATTGGTTAGTACCAGAAGGTCACTAAACTAACATTACCAGCAGCAGCAACAACAAATGGTAACAACAATAAACCCTGGGAAGAGGGGGGATTTGATTTCCAGGGTTGCAACATTAATTTAAATTTTATTTTTTATTATTTTTAAAGTGTATTTATTTATTTTGATATAGAGAGAAAGTGCAAGTGGGGGAGGGGTAGAGAGAGAGAGAGGGAGAGAGAGAGAAATAGAGAATTCCAAGCAGGCTCTGCACTGTCGGCACAGAGCCCTATGTGGGGCTTGAACTCACAAATCGTGAGATCATGATTTGAGTCGTGATAACCTGAGTCGAAGTTGAACACTTAACTGACTGAGCCACCCAGGCACCCATATTAATTTAAATTTTAAAATTACTATGCTTGCAAAGAAACAGGAAAGTGTGTGCAATGCACAGAAAAAGAAATATGCTTAAAGAACTAAAGGAGGCCATATCTAAAGAATTAAAGGAAAGTATGGGAATTACATAGGGAATATCAATAAAAGAAAAACAAAAGTTCTGGAATAAAAAATACAATAACTGAAAGAAAAATTCATTAAAGAATTTCAAGAACAGATATCAGCTGACTGAAGAAAGAATCAGTGAATCTGAAAAAAGGTCAATTGCCATTACTCAGACTGAATAACGATTCTCCAACACCCTCTCCCCTTAAAAAAAAAGAAAAATGAACAGAGCCTTAGAGAAGTATGAGACATAATCAAGTATACCATCATGTACACAATGGGAGTCCCAGAAAAGAAGGCAGGCAGAAAGGATATTTGAAGAAAAAATAGCTGAAAAATTTCTAATTCTAATGAATAACATTAATCTACACATCCAACAAATTCAATAAACTCCATGTACGAAAAACTCAAAGGGAAATACATTTGGATGCATCAGAGTACAACTGTTCAAAGCTTAAAACAAAGACTATTAAAAACAGAAAGAGAAAGTGATATATCACATAAAAGGAATCTTCAACAAAAATAACGGCAAAGTATGTTCTCAAGCCACTATATATCCACTAAACTATCATAACTAATAAATCAGTTGATCAAAGTTTAAGGATACAAGATCCATACACAAATTATCAGTTGTATTTCTACATATCAGCAATGAACAATCAAGAAACGATATTAAGAAAACAATCTAATTTATAATAGCATCAGAAAGAAATAATATATACATAACAATATATTAAGAAGCCCAAGATTTGTACATAGAAATCTTCCAAAATTATGGAAATGAAAGAAAGTCTAAATAAATGGAAAAGAAATAAATTCTTTATCCACAGATTGGAATATTTAATAATGTTAAAATGGCCATAATCCCAATATTGATCTACAGATTCAACACAGTCTCTATCAAAATCCTAGGTATGTGTGTGTGTGTGTGTGTGTGTGTGTGTGTGTGTGTGTGTATAAACTGACAAACTGATGCTGGAATTCATATGCAAATGCAAGGGACCCAGACCAGCAAAAACAGTCTTGAAAAATGGGATAAAGTTGGGGCACTCATACATCCCAATTTCAAAAATACTACAAAGCAAAAATAATCAAGACAATATGGCAAAAGGAGTGACATATAGATCAACGGAATAGAATTGAGAGTCCAGAAATAAGTCTTCACATTATGGTCAATTGAATTTTGAATAGGATAAGATGAATCAATAAGAAAAGATTAGTCTTCTCTGGGGCGCCTGGGTGGCTCATTCAGTTAAGCATCCAACTCTTGATTTCAGCTCAAGTCATCATCTCATGGTTCATGAGATTGAGACCCATGTAGGTCTCTGTACTGACAGTTTGGAGTCTGCTTGGGATTCTCTCTCCCTCTCTCTCTCTCTCTCTCTCTCTCTGCCCCTCCCCAGCTTGTGTGCACACTCTCTTTCTCAAAATAAGTAAATTTTAAAAAGATTAGTCTCAGGGTGCGTGTGTGGTCGGTTAAGTATCCAACTTCAGCTCAGTTCATGATCTCACTGTACCTGAATTTGAGCCCTGTTTCGGGCTGTGTGCTGAGAGCTCAGAGCCTGGAGCCTATTTCAGATTCTGTGTCTCCCTCTCTCTCTGCCCCTCCCCTGCTTGTGCTCTCTCTCTCTCTCTCTCTCAAAAATAAACATTAAAAAAAATGAAAAAAAAAAGATTATTCTCCTCAACAAAGTGATCTGGCACAATTGAGTTCACATGCAAAAAAATGAAGCTGGATCCCTAATTTATATGATATAGAAATATTAACTTAAAGTGGATCATAGACTTAAATGTTAGAACCAAAACTATACAATTATTAGAAGAAAACAAATGGGGTAGATATTCATGATCTTGGACTCAACAATGATTTTTATATATGACACTAAAAGTACAAACGGCAAAAGAATAAGTAAATTGGATTTTACCAAAAGTAAAAATTTTGTGTTTCAAAGGACATCATCAAGAATGTTAAAGACAATGCACATAATGACAAAAATATTTTAAAATCACGTATCTAGTTAGAATATATAAAGAACTCTTAAACTCAATAATGCAAAGACAAATAACCCAATTGAATAATTATCAAATATTTATATAGCCACTTCTCTAAGGAAGATACACAAATGATCAATAACTGCATCACTAGTCATTAGGGAAATATAAATGAAAACTACCATCAGATACCATCTCACACATATTACAAAGGCTATAATTAAAAAGACAGAATAATAAATATTAGCGGTGATGGAGAAATTGGAATTCTTATACATTATTTGAAGACTCTGGAAAATAGTCTGGTGGTTTCTCAAACTGTTAAACATACTTGCACATGACCAAGCAATTCTACTCCTAGATATATACGTCTGAGAATTGAAAACATATTCATACAAAATCTTGTACAAGACTATTCAGACTGTTTTAGTCTTGATCTTTAAAAAGTGAAAACATCCCATATGTCCACCAACTGATGAATGGATAAACAAAATGTGGAATATCCGTACAGTGGAATATAGTCATAAAAACAAGAGGTACTGACATACACTGCAACATGGATGAACCTTAAAAATGTTATGTTCAATAAAAGAAGACAATCACAAAAGTCCACATATCATATTGTTATTTAAATAAAATATTCATAAAAGGCAAATCAAAATAAGGAATAGTTTGCCAGGGGCTGGGGAAAGGGAAAAATAGGGAGGGACTGCTAATGGGTACAGGTATTTTTCAGGAGTAATGAAAAGGTTCTAAAATTGATAGTGATCACTGAACAGTTCTGTGAATATAAAAGACCACGTTGAAATTTGCAATTTAAAAGGATGAATTTTGTGGTATGTGAATTATATCTCAATAAAGCTGTTAATAAAATGAAACACTTAAATAACTACTACAGTGACTCCCTATTGGACAGTGCTATTATACAGAGGGATGGTTTGTGGGGAGATGGTAACTTTGGTTGAAGTCTGTCAGAGAAGGCATCTTTGAGGAGATGAAATGTGATCTGCGACCTGAATGATGAACAGGAGAAAAATATGTGAAGATCTGAATAAAGAATGTGCAGGAGTAGGGGCGCCTGGGTGGCTCAGTCGGTTGGGGATCTGACTTCGGCTCAGGTCATGATCTTGTGGTTCGTGGGTTCGAGCTCCGTGTTGGGCCCTGTGCTGATAGTTTGGAGCCTGGAGCCTGCTTCAGATTCTGTGTCTCCCTCCCTCTCTGTTCCTCCCCCACTCACTCTCTGTCTCTTTTAAAGATAAATAAACATTAAAAAATATTTAAAAAAAGAAATGTGCAGGAATAAAGAAAAATCAAGTGGAAAGTCCCTGAACAGCACTAGCTTGGTATACTTAAGGAAGAAAAAAGAAAACAGTATATCTAAACCAGAATGAAAAATGAAAAGCGGGAGGGGGGGGGAAGGGGAGAGAGTAATATAAGGTGATAGCTAAACATTGTCCAACAAATATTTACTAAGTACTATGTATCAGACACCTGCATTAGATGTTTGGAGGATATCACAAAAGAGAGCAGCCAAAACCTCTTCACTTCAAGGAATTCACATTCTCTTGGAGGAAGGTAGGAAAAAAAAACAGCTTTCATTGTAAAGGTGAAATTTTAGAAAAACTTGTAAGAGGCTTAGCTATGCCTCGGGAAACCCGTGGGAAAATTACTCTAGGTAGAAACAATAGCCATGTGAAGGCCCCAAAGCAGAAGCAGGCCAGGCAAGATCTAACAGATCCACAGCAAGGATTCTCAAATAATGGTAACAGGCATACAAATTTGTGGGGTATCTTTTAAAAATGCAGATTCTGATTCAGTAGGTATAGGGAGAGGGCAGGCTGAGATTCTGCATTTCTAATAAGCTGCGAGGTAAGGGGGCTGTGTAATTGCTACACTGCCTACACTCTGAGTAACAACCAGTCTATAAGAATGCAATTATTAACGAACTCCACTGGAAGTTTACCATCCTGAAAATTTTAGAATTAGAAACAGGACTCCAGCTTTATGCCTCCAGCATTCACCACCCTATGCTGATCCCACTAACTCCTGTTTAAATTAGGACTAAAAAAAATTCATCCAAAATTGGCTTAGGTTGAAAGAGAGAATATATGATTTCTTATAGCTGAGCTGCCTTCATGCCCTCTTGGGCTTCAAAGACTCAAAGGATGTCATCGTTAACTAGTCTCTTTTGACTCTGCTTTCCTTTGTGTTGGTTTCATTTGCAGGCAGGCTTTCTCCACATGGTTTCCCCCCAGCAACTCAGACTTAAGTCAACACAGCTCCAAATTCATGGGAAGAGAGACCTCTCCTCTCAATATTTCCAAAGAGCCCCAGGATTAAACTGCATTTGATCAGCCTGAATCAACTGCCTATCCTGGACCAGCCACTATCACCAGATGATGTGATGCTCTGTTTGTTACGACAGGGTCAGATAAGCTACTGTGTGATCAGAGATGGTTGCAAGTGCCCCTAAACCATATATAAAGTTACTGATGGAAGGGAGATGCCCCCAAGAAAATTCCGGTACTGAAAGAAGGAATGGTGAGGCAAAAATCCCCAAAAGTGTTGACTATAATCCAGCATTGTCTGAAACATGTCCAGCTCCCCATACCACAGTGTAAGAAAAGCAACATGACAAATTTCAGTGATCTTAGATGAGTACCTTCATCACATGAAACCGAAGCCTACCTCCACAAACAATGACTGAATAAACACTACGTGCCAAAACACTAGATGAAATTGAAACCACACAAAAAAATATCTAAACTATCTATAACAAAATCAGAGAGAAGAGATTTACATTTATGTATGCTAATCCACAAGGAAAAACTAGCAGATCAAAGCCAGTAGTTTGAAGTTAGGAAGAGATGGATTTGGATACAACATGTAGAAATCTTTTTTTCTTTTTTTAATCAGAGCTTTCCATTAGGTTCTCTTCAGTGAAAATATCCTGATTTTTCTGAAGATACTAGAAATTTTATTTTTCATGGAAAATGCTCAAATAGTGAAGATTAAACTTTTTAATCACTGTGAAGTTTCCGATTTTATGTTTAAATTATCACATGAAAATTAGGAGAACAAAGAGGTTATTTTAATTATTGAATTAGCACATCAATGTAAATTAGCTGTAAGTGCTCTTGGACCTGCGCTAAAATCTACACACACAGGTTAGCTTTGTCATTGGCTTCCACAAGAAGCCCAGTGATATCTGCTATAAGTCCAATAACATCCCTATAGAATTTCACTGGAAGCTCTCCAGTAGATGTGACTCTTTCCCTGGCCCCAGGCCACTAGGTCACTCCTCACAGTTCTCTTCAGCCTCTTTCATTTCAATTCCAGTTAGTTAACATACACAGTAATACTTCAGGAAGAGAATGCAGTGATTCGTCACTTACAAACAACACCCAGTGCTCATCACACCTGCCCTCCTTAATATCCATCACCTATTTATCCCATCCTCCCCAGCTCCCCTCCAGTAACCCTCAGTTTGTTCTCTATAATGAAGAGAGTCTATTTCCTGTTTTGCCTCTCTTCCCCCCACCCCCGTGTTCATCTACTTTGTTTCTTAAATTCCACATAAGAGTGAAATCATAAGGTATTTCTTTCACTGACTGACTTACTTCACTTAGCATAATATTCTCTAGCTCAATATATGTCATGAAAAATGCAAGATTCCTTTCTTTTTTATGGCTGAGTAACATTTCATTATATATATATATATATATATATATGTATACATTTCATTATATATACATACATAATGAAATGAAATTTATATATACATATATAATAAAATGAAATTTATATATATATAAATGAATATAGATATATAAACAAATATATATATATATATTCCTTCATTTATATATATATACATATATACGTATATATATATGTATATATATATGTGTGTGTGTATATATATATATATATGTATATATATATATATATAAATCAACTTCTTCTTTACCCATGTGCCAGCTGATTTGGGCTCTTTGCAGCATTTGGTTATTGCTGATAGTGCCGTGTCAAGGTGCATGTATCCCTTCAAATCAGTTTTTGTATCATTTGGGTAAATACTTAGTAGCACAATTATTGGATCATAGGGTAGTTCTATTTTTAACTTCTTGAGGAAACTCCATACTTTTCTCCAGAGTGGCTGCACCAGTTTACATTCCCACCACAGTGTCAGCAGGGGTTCCCCTTTCTCCGAATGCTCGACAACATCTATTGTTTCCTGTGTTGTTAATTTTAGCAATTCTGACAGGTTTGAGGTGATACCTCATTGAGGTTTTGATTTCTATCCCCCTGATGAGGAGTGATGCTGAGCATCTTTTCATGTGTCTGTTAGCCATCTGGATGTCTTCTTTGGAAGAATGTCTCTTCATGTCTTCTTCCCATTTTTTAACTGGATTGTTATTTGGGTGTTGAGTTTTGTGAGTTCTTTACTCTTTATTCTTCCTTTATAGAGGAATTATAGTAAATTCCTTTGCATAAAGTGTGGAGAGCTAACCTGCAGCTTCTGGAAAGTCCTATAAAGCTCATCTCTCTTTATAATGAAATTCCTACCAGTACTAGGAAGATAACATTTTCTCCTTATTATCTCTGCAGCATGGGAAAAAATGATCATTTTGTTCTTTATCTTGGGAGACCCAGGATAAAAGACACTAAAAAACCCTTACCTATCCTTTCAAAGCCTACTTCGCCATCAATCATTTAGTCAATTTATATTTACTGCATTAATTTCCTAGTCATATGCATATGCTTGCAACTTATTTTAATGCTGTTTATGTTATTAATTAAATTTTCTGAATTCTAACTCATTTATAGGATAATTAAAGAAATCAAATATGCTAGAACAGGACCATCTTATCTTCTTGGAAATTTCCACTCATCTTCCATGACACTCTATTGCAGTAGTTCTCAGAATGTTATCTCCACATCATCACTTCCTGGAACCTTGTTTGATATTTAGAGTATCTGGCCTCATCCAAAACCTACTAAATCAGAAACTTTGGTGGTTGACCCAACAATCTGTAGTCTAAGAAGACCTCCAGGTGATTCTGATCTAGTACACAGATTCTGGTTTGAAAAATAAATAATGTTCCTTACTCTTCCTCTTTCTTCTTCCATTCTTTAATCAAGAAAAATCACCTTCATTTCTTGAATAAAGCCCAAAACATGTATCCTATTGATAGAGTTTCTTGTATGCTAACTTCATTAAAAGAGAGAGAGAGAGAGAGAGAGAGAGAGAACACATCTACCAGCCTGTCAACCACTTTAATTATTTAAATACTGTTTTCAGTAAAACCCATTTATAGGGGCGCCTGGGTGGCTCAGTCGGTTAAGCGGCTGACTTCGGCTCAGGTCACGATCTCGCGGTCCGTGGGTTCGAGCCCTGCGTCGGGCTCTGTGCTGATGGCTCAGAGCCTGGAGCCTGCTTCTGATTCTGTGTCTCCCTCTCTCTCTGCCCCTCCCCCGTTCATGCTCTGTCTCAAAAATAAATAAACGTTTAAAAAAAAATTAAAAAAAAAACAAACCCATTTATACCCCAATGCTTTACTGAGTTTGATGATATATTTTAAATAACTGGCATTATTTCCTAAACTCCTGCCTTCACTGCCCAGATACAGGGATTTGGTGAAATGTTACTTATCCAACACTGCCAAGATAGGATAACTGCTTTGATTCTTAAATTATGTTTGCATCGACACTATATTTTGGGGAGGCTAGGTTTTATTTTATCCACATTTTTTCCCAGGTTTTTCTTTTGTTGTAACAGGAGTTGAACTAAATTCATCACACTTCACGTAAGACCTCAGAAAGTTCCATTAGCAGTTCTGTGGATTTGGTTCACTTGCCAGAAAAAGGAAAGGAAATGAAGTAATAAAGTGAAACTTTGAAATAAGATTTGGATTTATGAAAGAAACTAGTTTTGAGAAGGTCATGAAAATCTCCTTGGTTCAGTAGAAGACTGAAACACAAATGAGAAAAATAAATGACATCAGTCTCCTGGTTAAAAGATAATTCTTGACGGCACTCATGACTGACACTTTCCTCAGTCTTCTGTGCTCCCACACATTTAAAATTGTCTCTGACTTCTTCTCTATTCGTAACAATGTTTGTGTTTAAAGATCACTATTTTAAATAGTTACATCATTCATAATAGTTCTATTGGGTCTGCATCCCAGCATTGTAAGGGACATCAACTTTAAGTTGCAGTCCAGTAGCAAACTCTCTGAAATGAGGGGCGGTAAATTTATTCCATTTTTAAATGTTTTATTTCCTTAGAAAATTATATTTTCATAGGCATATATATATAAATGTTAAACAAAAATGGTTTTAAAATAATTAGAATGTTCAGAACGCTCTGTTCATGAAAACACACTGTAAAGAAAATGTCCAGAAATATTGCACATTTGTAAAAAATCAAATAAACAAAAACTTAAAAAAAAACACAAGAGGCAGAATCAGATAACTACTTTGACACTGCATTAGGAGAAAATGCAAAAGGAGAGCATATCTTTTTCACCCATCTGTCAGTTTGAGTCAGAGCATTCTTAGCTCTAAGGCAAGCAGCATGATTACAGCAGCATGATGCAGGGGTTCCTTCAAGACAGGAGCTGGTGGGAAGAGGATGCTAGGATTGTTCTGTTTAATAAGAAAAATAACCCAAAGGATAAAGATCAAAGAGTTAAGAATGGTTACACACTTGTATTAGAGTTCTCCAGAAAAAGAGACTAATAGGCTCTATATCGAAAATGAGATTTATTATAAGGAACGTGCACATATGACTATGGAGGCTGCAAAGTCCCACAATTTGATCTGCCTTCTATTGTCTGGGGGCCCAGAAAAGCAGGTGGTACAGTTCAAACACCTCAGAACCAGGAGCCAATGGTATAAATTCCAGTCCAAGTCTGAAGCCCTGAGAAGCAGGAATAGTGAGGGCAGGATAAGACTGATATTCTAGCTAATAGAGTCAGAGAGAGACAAGGAGACACAGAGAAAGGGGAGGATGGAGGGAGGGAGGGAGACAGAGAGAGAGAAAATTCTCTCTTCCTTCACCATTTTTTTTTCTATTCAGGCCCTCTATGAATTGGAATGGGGAGGTCAGTCTATATTGGGGAGGGCAATCTACTTTACTCAGTCTGCCAGTTCAAATTCTAATCTCTTCAGGAAATATTTTCACAAACACACTAAGACATAATGTTTAGCCAGATACCTGGGGATCCTGTGGCTCCTCAAGTTTATATATAAAATTAACCATCACATGTCTATACCTTGTCAATCCAGCACATCTCCTTAAACTATAATCTCTAAATAATGGCAATAATAGTTTCACCTCACATAACACAACTGTTCTGCATACAACTGAAACACACTAAAACTTCTCTAGAAGAGAAGGAAAAGTCTATGGGTGCTATTTACTCTTCTCCTTGATATCCCATAATTTAAATACCATGAGGCAGTATTAATAATACTCAAATAGTGTGACATAAAATTCAATACATCTTATGTTACATGATAAGAGGATAAGAGCAAGAAAAAAATATTTTATATCTATTCACATATACTCAGAACCAAATAAGGAGAAATACTCATGATAATTACAGTCCTCATTTCTATAACTGGTCATGTGGTTATAGCTAGTATTTGTAACAACATTCTTCCAGTACCCATACCGTATTTCCTTTACCTTCAGAAAGCACGTCAGTTGTTCATGGTTTTTCCCTAATGGGGTGACCCAAACCTTCATTCTTGACAAGCCTGGGTCATTTGTAGTTCCACCTGGACTGGGTTGTTGTAGTTTCCACTGACCTCATTCACAGGGCATAGTAGGACTAAGACAGCCTAAGGGACCTCCAGTACTCTAGTCATACTATTCCTCAGGTCTATTGTGGAGCAGGAGTCCAATTTCCCCCTTGGTAATCAGGATAAATCACCCCAGTAAACACAGCAACTCTCCTCTTTGCCTACTGATTCAGAAGATGTAAAGTCCAAAGTGGCTGGGCAGCAGTCCTAACTTTCAGTTCAGTGGAGTCACTGTTGAGTCTCCTGGTGGAAATGTTCCTTCCTTTGGAATCTTTAAGGCAGGAAAGCATATGGTCACAGGAATAGAAAGCAAAAACTTTGCTAGTGAACTTGTGAAACCTGGCTATGAAAGAAAGAATATCATATATTGGATGCTGATTCAGAATACACATACTCTTCTGGAGAACGCTGTCCCAGTCTTGCAAGGTATTGCCATCTACCTGGTGTTGTAATTAGTCTTCAAAAGACTTTTCCACTGTTTCAAGCTGCCTCCGGATGGTGGGGAACATTGTAAGACTAGTGGATTCCAAGAGAAAGGCCAACTGCCATACCCTTTTTGCTGTGTAGTGAGTCCTAGATGAGGGGCAATGCTGTGTGGAATACCATGACAATGGACAATGCATTCTGTAAGTCCATGGATGTCAATTTTGGCAGAAGCATTGCATTCAGGGAAGGCAAGTCCATATCCAGAGTAAGTCAGTCTCCATTCCAGTAAGAAAAAACCCTGCCACTTCCATGATGGAAGGAGTTCAGCATAATGAACCAGTCAGCAGGTAGCTGGCTGATCACCCTAGTGAGAATGGTGCCTTACTGGGGATTCAGTGTTGGTCTTTGCTGCTAGCCAAGTGAGCACTCAGCAGTGGTCATAGCCACAATGGCCTTGGTGATTGGAAGTCCATATTGCTGAACCCATGCATAACCTCTCTCTCTGCTACCATGACAACTTTATTCATGAGTGGACTGGTATCCACAGAATAGGTCATCCTATCCACTTAATTAAAATTCTTCCTCTACTGAGGTTACACTTTGCTAAGCATTCACATATAAAACAAATTCTTCATTTTTTCCCTTACATAGAGGCATATCCACATACTTCTTTCCCAACTTTCCTTGTAATCAATATCCTAATCATGTTCATTCCAAGTCCCTGACCATCTAGCCAAACCACTTGCCATAGCCCTTAAATTGATACATAAACACATGTATGACTATTTCTCCTTCCAAGCCAAGTGAACAACCAGGTGCGCTGCTTGAAGTTTTTCTTATTGGGAGGATTTACTTTATCCCAGAAAAGGGCCATGGTGCTACAGCTGTCCACTTTTGACTGGTGCCTGCACATTGTACAGAATTATCTGTAAACCAGTCATGGGTCTCTTCCTTCCTCAGAAGGAACTCCTTGTGAAGCCATACATGCAGCCTGGGAGATAAAAGGGTGTAGCAGGAGTGGGAAAATGGGCATTTGAACTACTTCTTCACATCATCCTATTTATGTCCTGAGGGCCTGTTTGGGTTCAATCACTTACATTCCACTTCAATTTATGATGGGGTTCGGCTGTGCATACCCAACTTATGGCTTGGTGGATCAAGTAACACCTAGCTTATAATGGGCACCTTAGGTCACATAGTAACTTAGTGGTGTGTGGTTAAATGGCCCTTGAAGAATGTTGTCTCAATGAAGGAATATATTGTCCATAAAATCCAGATACCCGTGAGGCTTTGCACCTCTTTTTTAGCTTTGGAGGGACCAGATGCAACAACTTACCCTTTACCTTATAAAGGGTATTTCAGCATGCCCCATACCACTGGATCCCTAGAAATTTCACTGAGATAGAAGGCTCCTTTAATTTTTTAAACTATTTATCTCCTGCCCTCCAGCTCTCAAATGTCTTACCAATAAGTCTACAGTAATTACTACTTCTTGCTCACTAGGTCCATTCAGTATAATATCATTCACTATAATAATGGACCAATGTGATATCTTATGTAAAGGGAAAGTGATCAAGATCTCTGCAAACTAAATTATGACATATGGTAGTACAGTTGATATATCCCTGAGATAGGACACTAAAGGTGTTTTGTTGGCCTTGCCACCTGAAAACAAACGGCTTCTGGTGGACCTTATTGACAGGGATGGAGAAAAAGGCATTTGCCAGCTCAATAGCTACATACCAGGTAATCAGGGGGTGTGTTAATTTGCTCAAACAATTAAACCACATCTGTCATAGCTGCTGCAATTGGAGTTACCACCTGGCTCGGTCCATGATAACCCACTGTAATTCTCCAAGACCCATCTGTCTTCTGTACAGACCAAACAGGCAAGTTGAATGGGGATATGGTGGAAATCACCACCCCTGCAAACTTCAAGCTCCTTTCTTGTGTCACTAATCTCTGCAATCACTCCAGGAACATGGTATTCCTTTCATTTACTACTTTCCTAGAGAGTGTCCTAATGACTTCCACTTAGCCTTTTCCTCCATAATAGTGATAACAACATAGGTCAGGGAACTTGCTCTGCCAGTTTCCGAGTACATCTATTCTAATTATGCATTCTGAAACTGTGCAAATAACCACAGAATAGGATTGTGGAGCCACTGGGCCCACTGTGAGATGGACCTGAGCTAAAACTAATTGATCACCTGATCTCCAGAAGCACCTACTTTAACTGGTAGACCACAGTGATGTTTTGGGTCTCCCTAGAATTAGTGTCAGTTCAGAACCAGTGTCCAGTAGTCACTGAAAGGCCTCATTATTTTCTTTTCCCAATGTATTGTTACCCCAGTAAAAAGTCATAGGTACCTTTAGGGAAAGTTAGGAGAGTAATTAACAATATAAATTATTTGTAGTGTGCTGGTGTCTTTTCTTGAGGAGACCCAGCTTCCCCTTCATTCAAGAGCTTCTGGGTCTGTAAATGGTCTCAAATCTTTAACTGATTGAGTGATTTTGACTTTCTGTTTTTATGATGATTCATGTTACACTTTTGTTCACTTGACCCAGACCTAAAACTTTTCTGCTTATCCAGATCACGTAAGAATTTTCCGGGCCATCTACTTCACTTCTAGAAACACCATGATCAATTAGCCAGCTGGACTTCCCTCACGATTCTCCTGTGAGCACTGCCGAGGCCAGTGGGTAGGGATGGTCCACGTTGCAATAGCTACCACAACTGCCTCCTGGAGAAGTTGTTTTTTTTTCCCAGTTTAGTCATTTTCACAGCTAATAAAGGACACGTAAGTGGGGAGGTATCTGTGCCAGCAAGGTGTGAGACAGCTAGAAATTCATTTAAAAGACCAAGAAGTTCAGAACTGCTCTTTTTCCTTTCTCTTTTCCAGTCTCTTGCTCTCATTGCCTCCACATTATACATTACTTTTAAACTTTTTTTATTGTGGAGACTATATCAAAAACCAAAACTTGGTGTTACAGTGAATATGTCTGGAATCAAAAGGAGAGAAAAAACAAAAAATTGTATTTATTGGCTTCATTGTATTGCATGGCTTTATAAAGCCATTGCATGGCTTTATAAAAACAGGAGTATAATAATTGCAACATTTCAAAAATTATTAAAATTATGTTTTTATTTAAATGAATGATATTAAAAGTGAGTATTTTAAAGAAGATAATTTTACTCTTTTCTTATATTTGAATTAAATTATTTCCTTAATGGTATATCACTTAAATATGTGTGACATGCTATTAAGGAGCTCTGGCTTAATGTGTTGTTTCTTTGTTTCCTGTTTCACAAATATTTATTTTGATTTAATTATAATTTATACTGTGACATTTTATTTTTATTTTGCTTATTTAGACAGTCAAAAACTTGAGTTCTTCTTTAAAACAATACCAATATTTTATCTAGTTTCATCTCAACTGTGTCTTATCTGTATGCTTTAGGATGCCTGGATATTTATCAAAGATGTTTGATTAGGAAGAAAGTAAGTGTGTGAAGTAAATATGTGCTGTTCATGAACAGTGTTTCTTTAAACAAATTTTGAAAATTTTTCTAGAAAATTTTGGGGAGAAAAGATGACTTTTAAATTTCTGATTTCCTTGGCTCTCAATATTATCATCCTTTTTTAATGCATTTCTTATTAAAATATACTTTTAAAGATTTTTTCTGACAGTGTTACACTTTTTTTTTTCCAGTGAGTAGACAGGAATATTGCTATTATGTTACCTTAGGTGGTTTATAATGGTATGTATCTATCATAACCAACCTCTTTCTTATGACACACATGCAAAATAACATATTTGCAGCTGTGCTACAAGTTTATAATGTAGTTTACTGTACTGTCTTACATGCATGTTGCATATCATTTAAAATATTTTAGTTGAGAAAGGATATAAATGTAAAACCCACCTTTTTAATAATTAAAAATTGCCAATTACTCTGCAGTTTCATATTTAGAATTTTGCCTAATTTGAGCTTTTATTACTAAGGGATAAACTTTTAATGGATAGATACTTTGGAGTTTTTATTGGGATTTTACTTGCATTTTACTTTGAGTTTTTATATTTGTAATAACTCATAGCATGATTTTTTTTAATTTTTTTTTTAAACGTTTACTTATTTTTGACACAGAGAGAGACAGAGCATGAACAGGGGAGGGTCAGAGAGAGGGAGACACAGAATCTGAAACAGGCTCCAGGCTCTGAGCTGTCAGCACAGAGCCCGACGGGGGGCTCGAACTCACGGACCGCGAGATCATGACCTGAGCCGAAGTCGGACGCTTAACCAACTGAGCCACCCAGGTGTCCCACTCATAGCATGATTTTAAAAAATAATACTAATCTTCAAACTATAGGAAAATAGTTCATAACCCCAAACTAATATATGTAGTATCCACCTCATATCAAAGGTAGAGCATAGGGTCACAGCAAAGATCTCTATAAAGTGACTAAATTTAAAAGAAAATTCTAGTTTTTATGTTTAAAACATCACAAAAACAAAAAATATATTACCTATTTGGATTAGTCATAATATTATTTGTCATTTTGCAGGAACAAAATATTTTTTATGGCCGCAGCTATAAAATGAAATAGCATGATTATGTGCAGTTATGCTTCCTTAGCAATGTCCTTTATTAAAATATTTCGCAAATGAATAGGTTCTGAGGTCAAAAGATCTTAATAGACCTGCAATACGATCAATGAGGAGGGAGTCAAACACAAAGGGTAATTATTATTTATCACTGACACATAAACTCAGATCTGTGAATGCCTTTGAAATATTTTATTATAAACTTCCTATAAAGAAGTGCTAGGTAGGTCAGTATAAATATTTCTGTTGAAAAATGAAACAAACATGTGTGCTGGTATTGGCTTCAGGTATACTTATTAGGCTGGGTAGAGAAAAAACAGGGAAGCAGGGTAGAATGTGCAAAATTCCAACTATAATTCTGGAATGGTTTAAATTACTCCATTTTTTTCTCGAAGAAAGATTCAGTTTATCCATATTACAGTGATCAGTCAATATTATAAAGCTGAGACTCATTTAGTAGTTCAGGTCTTTTAAAGCAATGCTTAACATGTAATTCTCAGTTGAATGATAATGTTAACAAGCCACCGGTAACCTAAGGCAGTCATTCTCAATCTGACGCACGTTAATAATCATTGGAAGAACTTTAAAAACTTTTCAATGCCCAAGCTCTACCCTGGTATATCCCTAAACTTGAGATCCAAATACGAGTGTTTTTAGAAAGATTCCCCAAATGATTCTAATTGCAGTCATATTTGATCACTAGCAACATAGAAACTAGAGCAAACAAATACTCACTTGAATCAAGAATTAAATCACGTGGAGTCAGAATCCATCAACTGGGCCTCACTGATGAAGTTTTGCAGTGATGGGGGGTTTGTGGGTCTAGAGCTGATGGCCAACAAAGAATTCTTGAAGACATCTTTGGTGCAAAAAGGTGAGTTTATCAAAGCATCGGGACAGAACCCATGGGAAGGAAGAGCCATGGGATCTTGAAGGGTAACTCATTATATACCCTCAGGCTGGGAGGGGTTCAAGGATACAGTAAGACTCTAAGGTATTTTGGAAGCAAGGTTCCCAGGACCTTGAGGGGCTAGCTGTTGCTAGGGAAACGCCGCTTACTACCATTTAGTAAAACCTCAGTCATGAGACCCTTCAGATGGGCCATACATAAGCTTGGAGTAAGATGCCAGCATATATCTTGGGGCAGTTGAGGTAAAGGAAGTAGACCTACAGGATTCTCAAGGTTGGGATAATGTTAAGCTAAGGTTCTCTTTTGCCCCTAGCAAAGTGTCATTATGGAGGCAGCTGAGCAGGCAGGTCACTGCAGGTTTCAAGGACTTGTAAATGGGATGTCGGCAGTAAGGGAATTTAATTTTCCATTTGCCTTAGTTTCCCACATTACCATGGCAAGCTCTTAAACCCCTTTCCTTTGTTTTTGGGTAGCTAGGAGTGTCTGAGGAATATCACACATATTCCACCAGGGGCGGGGGGAGGGGTGCCAGCCTGTATTTTGCCCTCAGCTTGCCCCACACTCCCTCATCACTCACATATAAACAAACAGGAAACATTTTTCCAAATATATGGTTAATCCTACACATCACCCAAAGATAACTGTTTCATAGAATGTTAGTGTTGTAGCTGATGTTAGATGTAATCTTGTTTATTTTCTTACTGATTATAGCTGACATTGCCTGTCAGTCCTCCTTATTTTTCTGTAATAAAGATAATTGGTTGGTTTTTTTTCCCCCCATGAAAAGGCTTGACTGATCAAATGATAGAGTTTCTTATTTCCTTTCTTCTCTGTGTCGCATTGTCTTTTTCTTGATATTGCTCTCATTTCCTTTTTAGACCACACAATTTATTCTGTCCAGGACATCTTCAGCCCTTATTTAACTAAATGCAAACAGTGGACCAACTGCATCAGGATAAACAGGATTTAAAAAGCAGATTCAGGAGTCCTACCAAAGAACAACTTGAAAGAACTTCTAGTGCTAAGACCTCTTTTATAATTTATATGAGGTGAGTTTTATGCAGATGAGAACCACAACTCCCAAAATTCCTCATGCTTCCAATCTCACTTTATGCAGAAGAGCAAAATCATTAAAAAAGTTCACTACATCAAATTATAGACCACTATAACTTTCTTCAGTCGTTATCCTTCCGTAGTGCACCGCAACCCGTATTTTTTTCTAGGTTGCCAGTCATAGCTGTCAGCTGATTATTGTCCAGGTGTGCTGGGTTTAGTGATAATTGGGTTTTAGGCCCACCTGTCTGCTCCCCAATTGTTTCCTCTGATATGTTCAGGCATCAATATTTAGTATGTATCAGCAAATCTACATCCTTCTTGCACAATAAAATCAACTGGTAAGGTTTTAAAAATTACTGATGCCTTAGCATGACTTCCTAAATCACAATGAACTTCTTCTGGGATGGAACTCAAGCTTTTTATTTACTTATCTTAAACCTCAGCTGATTATAATAGGTAGTCATGGTTTCAAACCACAGTGCTACTTGTTAGCACCACAGTGTGGCCTCCAATTTTATCAGGAACGCAGGTTTTTGGTTCATTATGATTTCAAGCATCAGGTCTAAGGTATAATTACCTAGGAATTAAAGCATGATAGATACATAGCCTTACCACACAAATACCAGAATACTGGAAAGAATAATAACATCTCTCAGTTTGAAAAGTCCTGTTTGCAAACTGCTATTATATCAATCTTCAGAATTTATTGCCTAGGGCTTGCAGATGGTAGAGTGCTACTTAGAAGAGACACCCTGTTGGGAAAACCACATTGTGGTGCAATTAATAACCAGATGAGTTTCATCTTACACACCCTCTTAAGTTATCAGTTTAAAAAACAAACAAAAACAAACAAACAAACAAAAACCTTTATTGACTTAGGAGGTTAACTAACCTTATTAACTTGATAATAGATAAAGTACATTTATTTTTTAAACATGTTTTATTCAAACAACAAATAAATATGTTGAGAAATGTTTTTACAAGTGTCTGTTTTGGGGCAAGTCAGTGGAAATTCAGTCTTTATCACTGTTTTTATACAAAATATCATTTCAGTATCCTGTGGCAAGTATTTTTGTACCATATCAGATAAGAAAACTAATTTTTCAAAGCAAATGTTTCATTATTTTTGTTGACATTCTATCCACCAAATGAGAGTGACCCAGCAGTATAAAACTTTCCTATTCCCTGCATATGTTTTTATATTGTTTCTGCTTCTATGTATTTAGAAATTCAAGTTTTCTTCTTAATTATTGCTAAATGAAACACAGAGATTTTAAGCAATCCTTGGGATGAGTTTCAAAAAACCTATGAAACTATCACCCAAAACAAATTGTAGTACATTTTCACTCTTTCCCACAGAAAGATCCCCTGTGCCTCTTTCCAGTCAATTCCTCCCCATGATATTATCTGGTTTCAATCACCAGGAATTAATTTTGACTTGGGTTCATACAATATACTATAACTTATTTTTTCTGGCTTTTTTCTCTTATAAATTTTTTTCAATTTTTTTAACTGTTTTTTTGTTTATTTATTTATTTGAGAGAGAGAGAGAGAGAGTGTGAGCAGGGGTGGGGCAGAGAGAGAGGGAGACACAGAATGTGAAGCATGATCCAGGCTCTGAGCTGTCAGCACAAAGCCAGACGTGGGTCTCAAAGTCACAAACCACGAGATCATGACCTGAGCTGAAGTAGGACACTTAACTGACTGAGCCACCCAGGTGCCCCTCTTATCATAAAATTTTTGAGATTAATCTAATGATGTGTCAATTAGTTGATCAAGATTCATCTATGACATTTGTAACATCTGTATAAGTGAACACGTGTATGCGTTTAGTTTTATTGTTCATTTGGACTTTGTTGCTTAATAGTATTTCATTAGATGAACATATGCCATGATTTGATTTTTCTGCTTTTGGGCATTTTGATTGTTTCTATTTGCACATTATAAAGAAGGCTTATCGTTCTTGTATTAGTCTATTTGAGCATATACTCTTTTTTCCTTTTCTGTAAGTACCTAGGAATTAAATTACTGTGTTAAATAGTAAATATGTGTTCAACTTGTAAGAAGTTGCTTAGTTCTCTGAAGTGCTTTAAGAATTTTTATACTCCAACCAGCAACAGATAGATGAAAGGATCCTTATCAACATTTTGTTTTGCCATTATTGTTTTGGTCCAGACATTCTGGTGCACTAAACCGATATTTCATTATGGATTTAATTTAGATGTGCATATTGGCTATTTAGAGCATATTTTCAGGTGCTTATAGGTCATTTGCATGTATTAACTTATGAAGGATGTACTCAAGCATTTTATCCATTTTTTATTCAGTTATTAATCGTTTTATTATTGATTTATATAAGATACATATTTTGGATGAATGCTTTTAGTCAGAACTACATGTTGTGATCTATGTCCACCAGTATTCTGGCTTGGGTATTCATTTTATTAATGGTTTCTTTGGCTGAATATATATAAATTTTTGATGTTGACTAACTTTTAACGTATTTTGTTTTATACTTTGTGTTCTGTTTCCTGTCCAAGAAAATATACTCCTATTTTCTCATCCAAAAGCTTTATGATACTAGGTATTTTGATGTTCTGAAGGGTTAAAAATGATTTTCATTTATTTCGAATATGGATATCTAATATTTCAACAATTGTTAAAAAGACTTTTCTTTCCCTATTGTATTTAGCATCTTTGTCAAAATCAGTTTATTGAATATGTGAGAGTCTATTTTTAACAGTCTACTTAATTACATTTATATAATTCCGTATGCCATTATAACACTCTCTTAAGTCTATAATTTTACAGTAATTCTTGAAATCAAGTAATTAAGTCCTTAAATTTTTTTCAAGTTTAAAAAAAGCTGAGCAGTTTAAAGAAGGCAGGATTAGCTATTCTGTATCCTCATTACTTCCATGTAAGTTTTAGAATTATCATGTCTCTTTCTTCAGAACAAACAGCCTGAATCAACGTATCAATTTTAGAAGAAACGTCATCTTTACAGTTATCAACTCTTCTAATTCTTAAGCTTGATATTTCTCCACATTAATTTAGATATTTATCAATTTCTTTCAGTAATGATTTATAGCTTCCAAATTAAAGTAATTTCACATTAAAAAAATTATTACTAGGGGCTCCTGGGTGGCTCAGCCGGTTAAGCATCCGACTTCAGCTCAGGTCATGATCTCAGTCTGTGAGTTCCAGCCCTGCATCAGGCTCTGTGCTGACAGCTTGGAGCCTGGAGCCTGCTTCAGATTCTGTCTCCCTCTCTCTCTGCCCATTTCCTGCTCACGCTCTGTCTCTCTCTCTCAAAAATAAATAAACATTAAAAAAAATGATTACTAGACATTTGATTTTTATGCTACCATATTTTACATTTAAAAAATTTCATCACAATTATATAGAAACAAAATAGATTACTGTATACTGACTGTCTTGTGACCTTATTAAATCCCTTATACATTTTAATAGTTTGTAAAGAAAATTTTTCTTTTTTTTAATGGTTATTTATTTTGAGAGAATGAGTGGGAGAGGGAAGAGAAAGAGAATCCCAAGAAGGCTTCACAATGTCAGCACAGAGCCCGACGTGGGGCTAAATCCCACGGACCATGAAATCCATGGGCCGAAATCAAGAGTGGGGTGCTCAACTGAATGAACCACCCAAGTTCCCCAAGAAATCTTTTATTTTAAACATTGACAAAAATGTCCTTTGTGAATGAGAAGAGTTGCCTCTTGTTTTCTAACATATGTAGTTTTGTGTCTTTATCTTGCCTTACTGCATGGGTTACAATCTGTAGGTAATGTTCAATAGAAGTGGCAAGAACAGACATCCTTACCATTTCTCTGAACTTAGAAAGAAAGTGTTTAATGTTTCAACTTTATGGGTGTTGTTAACTGTAGGTTTTTTATAAATACCCATTATCAGATTGATGAGGTTCTCTTGTATTCCAGGCTTGCTGACAGTTTTATTGTATTATTTTTTAAACAACAGGTGGTACTATTTTTGAAGTTTTGGGGGGCAGTTATTGAGATAATTACATAATTTCTCATTTATTATGCTAATTTGATGTATTATAGTTATTAATTTTCTATAATGAAGCCAAACTTAAATTTCTGGGATGACACAGCTTACTTATTATATATTTCATTATTGTTGATTTTGATTTGCTAATATTTTCAGAAATTTTGTATCTATATTCAAGAGGAATAGTATTTTGTAACTTTTTCCTCCTGTTATCTTCCATGTTTTGATACAAGAATTGTGTTGGCCTATCTTAGTTTGTTCAGGCTCCTATAACAAAACACCATAGACCAGCTTACTTATAAACAACAGAAATTTATTTCTCACAATTCTGGAGGTTTTAAGTCTAAGATCAGGTGCCAGCATGGTCAAATGAGGGCTGCCACCAGATTGCCCAACTCTCATGGTGTCCTCATATGGTGAAAGTGACAAGGGAGATCTGTGCAGTCTCTCTTCTAAGATCACTAACCCCATTTGTGAGGGCTCCACCCTCATGGGACACCCCAATGGCCCCACCTTCTACTATTAATACCTGGAGTTAGGCTTCTAACATATGAATTCTGGGGACACAAACAGCCTGTTAAAATGAGTTTCCCAGGGCACCTGGGTGGCTCAGTGGGTAAAGCTTCCGACTTTGGCTCAGGCCATGATCTTGTGGTTTGTGAGTTTGAGACCCATGTCGGGCTCTGTGCTGACAGCTCAGAGCCTGGAGCCTGCTTTGAATTCTGTGTCTCCCTCTCTCTCTGTCCCTCTCCCCCCCCACTCTTTTTCCCTCTCTCTCTCAAAAATAAACATTAAAATATTTTAATATAAAAAATTAATAAAATAATAAAATGAGTTTCCCATTTTTACATTTGTTTGATATTTAGTCATCTGTTCTTTGTTCTTTATTTTCTACCTTCTGGTGAGTGAACTGTAAATATTGAAATATTTGATTTTATCTCCTATATTGATATTTTAGCTATGTCTACTTTTGCTATTTTCAGTCATTTCCATAGATATTACCACATGCATTTAAAAAAATTTATTTGTTTTAATTCCAGTATAATTAAGTGTTGTATTCGTTTTAGGTGTATAATATAGTGACTCAACAATTCTATATATTACTCAGTGCTCATCACGATAAGTGTGCTCTTTAATCCCCATCACCTATTTCACCCATACCCTTACCCACCTCCCCTCTGATAAGCATCACTTTGTTCTCTATAGTTAAGACTTTGTTTCTTGGTTTGTCTCTTTCTCTTTTCCTTTGTTCACTTGTTTCTACATTCCACATATGAGTGAAATCATATTTGTCTTTCTCTGACTTATTTCACTTAGAATTACACTCTCTAGCTCTATCCATGTCATTGAAAATGGCAAGATTTCATTCTTACTTCTGGCTGAATAATATCCATTATATATACATATATATATATATATATATATATATATACACACACACACACACACACACACACACACACACACACGTGTGTATATACATATATACACATACCATTTCTCCTCTATCCATTCATCTATCAATGAACACTTGGGGTTGCTTCCATAATTGGGGTATTGTCAACAATGCTGCAATAAACATAGGGGTGCATATATCTTTTTGAATGAAGTGTGTTCATATTCTTTGGGTAAATACCCAGTAGCGGAATGACTAGATCATATGGTAATTCTGCTTTTAACTTTTTGAGAAACCTCCATACTGTTTTCCATAGTGGCTGCACTGGTATGCACTCCCACCCACAGTGCGTGAGGATTCATGTTTCTTCATATCCTCATCGTTACTTACTGCTTCTTTGATTTTAGCCATTCTGACAGGTATGACATGATATCTTATTGTGGTTTTGATTTGCATTTCCTTGATGATTAGTGGTAATGCTGAGCATCTTTTCATGTGTCTGTTGGCCATCTGTATATCTTCTTTGGAAAAATGTCTGTTCATGTCTTCCACCCATTTTTAATTCGATTATTTGGGGTTTTGTGTATGTTGAGTTGTGTAACTTCTTTATATATTTTGGATACTAACCCCTTGTTATGCAGTTTTTATGTCATAACATCGTAGCTTCAAACAATATGCTACTTCATCCACAGTGTAAAAAACTTATTCAAGTTTTTATTATCATATTATCTTATTAGTTTTTTATGTATGCTATTAATGCCACATTATGGTAACATGATTGCTTTAATCACTTATTAATCTTTATGTTTATTTATTTATTTGAGAGAGACAGTGCAACTGGGGAGGAAAAGAGAGAATGGGAGAAAGAGAGAATCCCAAGCAAGCTCCAGGCTGCCAGCACAGAGCCTAATGCAGGGCTTGAACTCATGAAACCATGAGAAACTGTGAGATCGCGACCTGAACTGAAACCAAGATTTGGAAGCTTAAATGACTGAGTCACCCAGGTGCCCCATCACTTAGTAATCTTTCAGAAAACTAAGAAAAACAAGTACATTGGTATAGTACCACTTATTTTCCATTTCCTGTACTCTTCATTCATTCTCTTTTTTTTCAGTTTATTTATTTTGAGAGAGAGAGACAGAGAACACACAATCAGGTGAGCAACAGAGATAGAGGGAGAGGGAGAGGGAGAGGGAGAGGGAGAGGGAGAGGGAGAGGGAGAGAGACAGAGAGACAGAGAGACAGAGAGAGAGAGAATCCCAAGCAGGCTTTGTGCTGTCAATGGGGAGCCGGATATGGGGCTCAAGTCCACAAGCTGCAAAATCATGACCTGAGCTGAAATCAAGAATTGGATGTTTAACCAAATGAGCCACCCAGGTGCCCCATTCTGACAGATGTGGTATTTCATAAGTTTACTTCAGCAAGCAGTACTTCTTTCAACATTCTTCTAGTCAAGATCTACTAAGGACAAAATCACTTAGCTTTTTCTGTCTGAGGATGATTTTGTGAAGGTCATTTCACTAAAATTAGAACTCTAATTCGAGAGTTATATTTCCTTTTTTAATATATAAAAAATATTCCATTATCTATTATTTCCTGTGTGAAGTCAATCTTTATTAGTGTCCTATAAGAGGGTTCTTTCCCCTAATTTCTCCTTTTAAGAATACGATTTTATCTTTAGTTTTTAGCAGTTTGGCTATGATGTGTGTGTGTCTGCATATGTGAGTGAGCCTACATATTTTGCATTTGTCTGTTTATACTCCTTGGGGCATTCTCTGAACTTCTTGGAGCTCTGGGTTGGTATTTTTTAAATAAATTTGCAAAGGTTTTTTTGGTTGTTATCTCTGTAAATATGTATTCTTTCCCATTCTCTTACTTTTGTCCTTTAGAGACTCCAAGTATGTATATATTAGATTGCTTGATATTTTCTCACATATCCTGGATGATGCTCTATTACTTCTTCCTTTTTTATATTTTTATTTTTGTTTGTATATATAGTTTTTAATGATCATTTCCTCTGTTATATCGAATCTTATGTTAAGTTCATTAAATGAATTCTTTATTTCTGATGTGTCACACACACACACATATATATATAATTTATGGAATTTCTATCTTTTCTTTTATGTAGTTCTCATATTTCTGTTAAAATTCCCATGTCTTTGTTAATTCTTTATACCTTTTCCACAAAATTCTTTTTCACTTCCATTATAGTCATTTCAAACTAAGTGATAATCCCAAATCTATGACATCTCAGTGTCTGTAATGATCATTGCTGCTCTTACCATGGTCCATATTTTCCTGATTTTTTTGTATGTTCATTATAATTTTTTATTACATGCTTATTTTATTACATTAAGAATAATCTAGATGTATTGGGTGCTTGGGTGGCTCAGTTGGTTGAGTGCCTGACTCTTGATTTCAACTTAAGCCACAATCCCAAAATCATGGGATTGAGTCCCTTATGGGCCAGGTACTGAGCCTGGATTCTACTTAGGATTCTCTCTCTCTCTCTCTCTCTCTCTCTCTTTCTCTCTCTCTCACTCTCTGCTCCCCCCCTGTCCCTCCCTTGCTTGTACACACATTCTCTCTCTCTCTCTCTCTCTCTCTCTCTCTCTCTCTCTCTCTCTGCAAAAATAAAAAAGAATAATAAAGAAATAAACAATATTTACCCCAGATAGGGTCTTGCTTTTTCTTATATAGAATGTATTGGTAGTTTACTTAATTCTGAGCTTACTTGACTTTTAGCTAGAATCAGTTCACACCAACTTTCATATTTTGAGGAGGGACTCACAACTTTTTCTTTCTCCCCCCTTCACCCGCCCCCTCCCACTCCCCAAACAACTTTCTCTTTAGCAGAGTCTGGGATCTAAATAAACCCTGGTGAGATTCTGAAGATCTGTTTATGCTTCCAGGTTGAGCTATAAACTTTCAGAAGTGGGAAATATCTCCTTGATTTCTAGATCTGCTTCATGTATTTGTGATGGCTGCAGAATTTTCTTTGCTCTCCATATGACTCACTGATTTCTGAGCCTCCACACAGATTGTTTAGCCTTACTTCACTGTTTCACGTTTTCTGATTATGGCACTTCCCCTGTCTTCCTTAGGTGAAAGTGGAGATTATCTGGGAGAATAATTCTCAGTTCCATTCCACTCTTAGCCTAAAAGTTTTTACAGGGTTTATCTCAGCCCTTCTTTGTACTCCGATTTTAGATGAAGAGTGGTAAGAAAAATTTGTGTGTGTGTGTGCAATCTTGCTCTCTGGCAAGATAGTTTTTTAATTTAATTTGTTTACCTACATGTAAGTTGTATAATGAAAAGAATCCAAATGAAATGAAGTCCTGAAGCTTAGAGTAGCAAAACATTTTTACCATCTTTTAAAACAAATTAATTACAAGGAATACTGTAACTCTAAAAAGGCTTTAAAGCATACCACTGCTTAAGAAAGGTGACTAGCATTCATTAGGTAACTAGTGTATATTTTGTAACTAGATGTTGAAGAAAATACACAAGATGTTGAGGAAAATGCATGCTTTAAAAATCTCTTTAGGAGATATGTTCAGTAAGATATTATTTGAAGATGAATTAAAATTAGATACTTTCTAAAATGCTGACACTTCATTATCCCTATTCTTAATATTTAATTTGTTTTCTCATTACAGCTTAAATTTGAAGCTATTCGGGCAGCTAACAGATTCTTTTGTATAACTATGAACATTATTATTACTTAAGAAATTATTTCAGCAATGCTAAAAATCATTATGTATTTAATCAACAGGCAATTGAGAAAGATGATTAAAACTCTTAAATTCAGGAGAAAAATTAGTAATTATTGAAGACATTTCCTTAGATACTGGGTTATTTGGAAATCATTTTGGGAAATACTCATTCAGACATTCATGAAAAACACAGACTATAATTTTTTTTTTTTTTTCCCCAGTGGTCTTAGGGCTAAAACCAGGGGTAACCATTATGGTGATCTTTATTTGGAAGACAGCATGCCAGGTGTAACCATTACTCTAGGTAGATGGTAGAAACTTGTGTAATTATTATTTATATTGTTTTACTAGTTCTAAAGAGGCACAATCTGTTGATATGAGACCACCAAACCCGGAGTGACAGGCTTTTAAAGATTTCAGCAAATGGATATGAGAATTTCATGTTTTTGGTAGTGCATCTTGGTAACTTCATAAAAAAAAAAAAAACAACAAAGAAAAATATCCTGATTTTCTTTATTTCCTTTCAGAATTTCTCAGGAGTATCTAGTCATATTTCCCATTAACTACATCTAAAGAACACAAGAGAGACTTTAGGACAAGATCAGTTTCAGTTCTGTGAAAGAGAGTGTTAGTTCTACAACACATATATAAAAAACTGCCTCTAGGCTACAGCCACAATATTCATACTGTTTCTGATCTAAAATGACACTATCTTCTGTAGAAATTATATTACTGTCATTGAAGTTGCCCTCACAATTAATATCTATTAAACATGCATGTGTTTTGTTTTGTTTTGTTTTGTCTTATCTTATTTTGAAGCTTTATGCAGTCTGAAGTTAGTTCAAAACAATGTCCAAATATTTTATCAGATTATACCTCCCATTTTTCATTATACTATTTACATAATAATTCAGTAGTAGTTTTATGATGAAAATAGTTTTCTCAGATAAGAAGAAGAGACCTGAAGGGAGCCTCAGAGGTAGCTATACATGTTAAAAAGTGAAAAATACTTTAAGAAATCAGTAGGTCATGTAATTCATTTAGCAAGAAGACAACATACCTCTTAAATTATATCTATACACACAGATTATCTCACCTATTTTATTTAAGTTGAATGGTACTCTTATTTACATAACCAATTATTTCAAATTAAACAACTAACTGGTTAGAAAAGTAGTTGCCTAAACTGACTAATCAAATGAATATTGAAATAAGAATAATTAATCCTCCTGTGACTTATATATATTTAATTCTGGCCACCTCTTTTCCTTATCTTAAAATAAATTTTAGGTTTCTGTTTTTATGAAGTAACATCACATTTCAGGCTGCATTCAGGAAATACTACAGAGCAGGTGGCTTAACCAACAAAATTTTCTCATAAATCTGGAATCTGAGAAGTTCAAGATCAATATGCAAACCATGGTTGGGTTCTGGTGAAACCAGGTATCTTATTTCTGTATAAAATACTGTTATCTTATTGCTGTATCCATACATGGCAGAGAGAGAGATATCTTTCATATCTCTAATAAAGGTACTAATCCCATTCATGAAGGCTCAATCCTCATGATCTAATTACCTCCCTAAAGTCCCACCTCCAAATACCATCACTTTTTGGGTTAGGGCTTCAACATATGAATTTTGAGAAGACACAAACATTCATTCTATATCAAATAGCCTTCTTTTAACTGACAAATATTAGTCTAACATTGCTAAGGCAATTATACACTGTTTCCTATGAAATGCAATCAAGTATTCTTTTTTTTTTTTTAATTTTTTAACGTTTATTTATTTTTGAGACAGAGAGAGACAGAGCATGAATGGGGGAGGGTCAGAGAGAGAGGAAGACACAGAATCCGAAACAGGCTCCAGGGTCCGAGCAGTCAGCACAGAGCCCGACGCGGGGCCCGAACTCACGGACCGTGAGATCATGACCCGAGCTGAAGTCGGACGCCCAACCGACTGAGCCACCCAGGCGCCCCTGCAATCAAGTATTCTTTACATACCATTGAAGTTGCTTTAGTAGATATCCAGACCTTGATCTTGATATATATTGTGTTATATTCCTTTTTAATTTTAGTTTACCCCAATAACTATATTTAATAAAACATGTTACCAATAGTTAAGAAATAAAAAGAGAAGCAATTAGGAGAAATCCTATGGTAGATTGATTTTCAGGTTTAGAAAAACAGAAAACAAGAGATGAAAATTTTACAAATATGGAGTTCCAGAAAACATTATTTTCAAGCAAGGGTAGTAAGAAATACCACATTGCTGATTATTATTATGTTGTATACAACATATTTAGAGTATAAAATCTGTTAAAAAATGAAGTAAATCAACTAATTTCTAAAACCTCAAAATATATTGTTATGAAGTATATAACAAAATCAATTAAATTAAACATAACCACCTCTGTGGATAAGATAATGAGTAATATCATAAACATAATTTCTAACATTCTGGTAGAAACTTCCCCTTTTTATTTCCTTATAGTTTTTAATGGATATTTTAAGGCCATAATATCATTTTATAGAGATTTGTTAGGTTGTATAATTTTCTCCACATGTAACTCCTCTGCCCTGCCATAATTACTGTAGTCAGGACCCTTCTGCCCCACCAGTGATGTTATGCTAGACCATGTCTCTGCTTATAGGCAGAAATAAGTGTGCCAGTTCTGAGCCAAGCCCTTAAGAGGCGTTGTATGTTCCTGCTCTGTTCTCTTGAGTTTCTGATTACAAGCAAGAAAAAGGAATGCTCTAGGAGGCATTTCTCCTTCAATCTAAGGCCCAGAATGAAGAAAAATAGAGCACTGCCTAAATCTAAAGCCTGAAATCAGGCCAAGTTGACGAACCCAGAATCAAAATATCTGCCCATACTGAAGCAGATATGCAGATCCATGCATAAAAAGAATAAATATGAACTTTCTTAAGCTACCAGTATTTTAAGGTCTTTTATTATGCAGCACTATCAAAGTGCAGTCATGAGAGACCAAGGCATACTTAGAGCAAAGCAAAAGTAAAATTTGCTGATATCAAGGGCATGAGTTGGGGTGTAACGAGATTAAGCAGGAGAAATAGGTTTATTTATTTTTTTCACTTTTTTTTTAACGTTTATTTATTGAGACAGAGAGAGACAGAGCATGAGCATAGGAGAGGAGGAGACACAGAATCCGAAGCAGGCTCCAGGCTCTGAGCTGTCAGCACAGAGCCCGATGCGGGGCTTGAACTCATGAATTGTGAGATCATGACCTGAGTCAAAGTTGGACGCTTAACCGACTGAGCCACCCAGGCACCCCAGGAGAAATAGGTTTAGACACCAGGTTCTGTACTTCATAATTTATCCCAAAATCAAAGTGATCCACTGAAAGATTTCACTCACCTAGGTCAAATAATCACATTTAAAATTTAGAAAGATTGCTTGCTTAAATTTGTAGCAAATGCTGACTGAATTTTCTGAGGAAACCTTCTCAATCCAACACTCTGAATAATTTCTTCATAAAATATGTTACAATTTTTTTATTCCTTGGTTGGAATGGCAGGAAAATCAATTACACAAATGTTAAGAGAGTTTTATTACAAAGATAGGGGTGAGATCTGCCCCTGGCATTTTTCCTTAGGGGTTTCTGGTAGGATAAAGCCTAAGTTTTAACAGGTGTCTGGCTTAGAAGTACAAGAGACACAGCATGAATATTGCCAATACTTTGGGGTCATGTTAGACACTCCACTTCTACCTCTCATGAAACTTAGAACCCCAAAGGACAACATTTTGCAGAGAAAAATCACATTATATATAGAGAGAATATATGCCTTTCTCAAATTCTACTTACAGCAGAACAGACAAAATAAAATAAGCATCCCTTAAGAATAGCTAACCATATGCTCATATCAACCTGAATCTGGTCCATGAATTCATACTATCTGTGTTAATATTTAATTTTAGTGTAGCTCTGAATTCATAGTGCTCTTAGGTGCCTGACAGAAACAAATATACGGAAAATACAATCTTCAAATGACAACCTCTAGGAATTCCTACCAATTAGAATTTAAAAATATGAGGACATAATATTTAAAAAATAATTAAACATATTAATGATACAGAATGTCAAAAGATAAGAGTAGTGATAATTATTAGTTACATATTATCAGTTTTACTTGTAATATTCTTAAAATATAAAGGAGGTATTGAAATTAAAATGAAAAAGTAATGATTCATAAAAACTGAACAAAAATTTTTTTGAAGGAAAACTATCTAAGATTTTAATATATAATAGTCAAAATTAGAAACTCAATATGGGGAAAGAAGTAACATATTTGACATTGCTGAATAGTGAATTAGTGAATAAAAACATGTCTGAAAAAAATTGCCAGTATTAATTCTTGTCATTATTGAGTAAAGCGAAAATATGTATACCATATATTATATTATATATAACAATTTGTTCTTTCTACCTGACTTATGCTCTTCTTCTGTCCTCCGACTGGGTCTTACAGCACTGGTTCTCCTAGTTCTCAGGACTTCAGACTTGGTGTGCAACTGATATCACTGGCTTTCTCGGTTCTCGAGCTTGCCAACAGCAGACTGTGGGACCTCTTGGACTGCATAACAGCATGAGCCAATTCCTTATGATAAATATCTGTGTGTGTGTGTGTGTGTGTGTGTATACATATATATATATATATATGTATTATCATAAATACATATAATATGTATGTGTATATAACTTACTGGTTTTGTTTCTCTAGAAAACCCAAATAATGGAGAGGGAGAGAGAGAGAGGGAAAGAGAGAGAGATGGAAACGGAGATGGAGACAGAGAGAGAAATTAGGTCAAATGTTGATTATGCTTCATCACATTTTTATAACATTAACAAATTTCTGTCTAAGTCATCTCAAGATAGGCTGAATTGTTAAAGCCTCCCACAGTAACTATTGTTACTTTTTGATATGTCAGTTTTCTCTTTTTAAGGGAAGGGGGAGGAATCTTTTAATCAAATCATAAAATCTAAAAAGAAATGGGACCGAATCATATATATATAGCCTAATGACTTTCCCTCAACTGAATACACCTGTGTACTAAGTATTCTGATCAATAAATAGCATTACCAGCA